>NW_028232906.1:0-97886 GCF_057557595.1 Rhyacophila brunnea
ATAAATGTTAGTTTAAATCACATGTAATTCGTTTTTTTAATATTATAGAATAATAAAATGTGTATTTTTTCAGTTTCTGTATTTTTATTTATTAAATACAAAGAAAATTTTTAAATAATAAATACTGCTAGAAACGCATATTTTATTATATTTGCAAAAGTAAGTGACGTTTTAAAATATAAATAAACAAGAAATAGATACCATGATTGCAAAAAATGTAAGAATTTCATTTTTGTATGCTTTGATATGAAATAATTTTGAAAAGAGTTAGATGTTCTACAAATTATTTGTTTGTATGCTGCACATAGATGATCTATCTATTAATGACTAATTATCAATAGAATGTAACTAACACACGAAAAAATGATATTTTAAAGTTATTCATTGCCCTCATCTTTTAATAGTATTTATTATCTAATAAGCTTTGAGTCACGATAGCGCCTTATATCTGAAATAGACTTATTTTAACAAAAAAATGATTTAAATTTCAATTTAAACAATTGTTATAAATTTATTTATATTGTTGTTTATTGTAAAAAAATATGAATTATAAACGAAAATATAAATTTAATATTTAAATCTATTCTTTCTACTTTTAATACAATAAAACTTTATTTTATAAAAAGTTTTACTTTGCATAGAAGAAAATCATTTGTATGATTGAATGAAAAACCAGAATTTTACTGTAAATAAACATTAATAGTTATCTATATTAAGAAGGAATGTACTTTTGTGCTCTATGCTGCAACTTGTGCCCTACAATAATATAAATACATCATTAATGAAAGCATATAACATTTTAAGATTCTACTAAAGTAAATTTAATAAATTGGAGTTATTTTTATAGAAGTATAGATTTTTGCTCGTATAAACGTACAAAATGAAAAAAGTATAAGAATAAGCCATTAACTTTGGTTTTTTTCAATCTTGTTCATTGGGTTTGTGCATTTAAAAAATTTTTCTTGCAATTTTAATTGTTTTTTATGCGTTATTTTATCCAAATTAGGACATCACTTTTTATATAGATACATACAAGTATACTTGGAAAATAATTTTTTTTGCGTTAATCAATTAGAATTCATTAAATAAAAACCATGCCATAACAAAAACAGATAATGAATTCACACAAGTTTTCTTATAGCATACATTGGATATCATGATTTGCATAATTTATTATTATTGAGAGCGTAACCTATATTTTTTAGATGTTTTGATTTAAATAATGGTATGATTTTGTGCTTGACTTTACTTAGAAAAATTTATGTGTTTTTTTTTGCAATTTTATAATGTTATTATATATAAACTGCTTAGATTAATTATAATGTAAAACAAGTTATTTTTTTTAATTTATATAGCATATATAAAAAATATAATTTTTAAAGTATATAAACCATTTCTTTGCTTTTTTATTCGGCATATATAGTTTTATTATTTTATAAAAGGTTAAATTTTATCAATACCTTTTCAGTGCATTAAACATTAGTATGCTAAATTTTAGTAAGTTTAAATCTGAAAATATGATATTTTTGTAGATTTACTTATTTTATCACCTAAGATCTTCGCATTTAAAGTTCATTAATGCTATTTGTGCAAATTAGAAAGCACATTGATGTTTTATTTTGCATCTATAGCATATTTGATGTATCGCACCACGTATTTCATATATATATCTATGTTTTTTTTTCAAATTTAATATTATTTTTTGATTTATATTTTCATAAATATTTTATGATAATTTTTGTAAATTACGCAACAAAGTTTTGGATTTCAGACAAATATTATAGCTGCAACTCTTCAGACAAATAAGCATTCTTAAAAGTAAATAATATATATATGAATTGTCGTATTTTTGAATGACTGTGTTTTTTTTATTGGATTTACTCCTTTTTACAAATCCTAGTGAAGTTTTGGATATATTATATAAAAATAAGGATTATTTTTCTTTTTTTCACGATAATATTTAGAAGAAGCATAAAATCATGTTAATTTTTTTTTCAAAATTTCAATTGCCTGGGTTTTTTATGAGTTCAGAACAGGCCAATTCCTTTTAAATATTTTGAAAGTTAAAATATTTTAAAAATGGTAAAACCGTATAAAAAATATTCTTATCTCAATATTTTTTCCATTCTTTATGTCTTTAAATTAATGAAAAAAATTTAATTCAATGATAACACATAATTTTCATAGATGAGTTTGGCTTAGATTTTAATTTTTCAAAATATATTTGCTGACCAAGGCACAACTGAATAATGTGTGGATGATAGATTCTGTTATTAGAAGATAATATTAATACCGCACAAATATTGCAGAGGCAAAGAAAAAGCACTAAAAATGCAAT
Source organism: Rhyacophila brunnea (assembly GCF_057557595.1). Taxonomy (NCBI): domain Eukaryota; kingdom Metazoa; phylum Arthropoda; class Insecta; order Trichoptera; family Rhyacophilidae; genus Rhyacophila; species Rhyacophila brunnea. Next base: position 2,339 of record NW_028232906.1, read on the forward strand.
AAAATATATATTCAGTGGTAAAATAAATAAAATATACTATTAAAAAAATTGAAGAAAATTGTGTTTAAGGTCAAAAAGGGTATCTGTTATAATTTTAAATGAATTTATAACTACACTAATTTTTAATGAAAGACGTTCATTGCAAGAATATATAAAACTTTATGCGCTAAACTTTAAGCGCAAATAGCTAGCCAACACCAGAGCTTCTTTTTATGATAATATTGCAATTCAGTTTAATATTTTTAAACATTCATATTTTAATTAGCTTAATGAATTACTAAGAAAAAAGTTGGCTGCCAAAAAAACGGCCCTTGTAATCTAGAAAAATTGATTGGAAAGAAGACACGATCACGAAATAATTTTTTTGGTAAGTATATCGAGAAACTAGATTTTCTAAAAAATGATCAAGGATTTTAATGATGTTGTAATAATCCTTAATGAATCACCCTAAAATGTTAAGTAACACCCGAATATTGCAAACCGTTCGGTCATCCAGGTAGAACCATCTCAAAGATGTTCTAAAAAGAAGCATCATCATATAAAAAAAGCAAACAGCGTATAAAAATAAAAATTTACCTATCAATTTCTTATCTTTTAAATTAGAGTAAATTTTCTGTAAATTCACGGAAATTAAAAAGACAAAAACGATTTTTTACAGAAAATATAAACAAATTACATGAAAAAAAAACAAAAAAATTATATGAATATAAAATTCAGAAATAAAAAAAAATATTTACAAACATTAGATTTAATTTAAATATAACAAAAGACTTTCATTTGCTCTTATAAAGCATATATACATTTGTAATGAGGCAGAAAAGTAAATTATAGGATTTTATAATAGAAGGGGAGAGCAAATGTGTAGAAAATTAAAAACTTACTAAATAAAGCATTCTGATATGCTATATTATTTTGCGGATATTAGGTGAATTTATGAAAATATTTATATGAAGAGAATATTTTTTAATATATTAAATTTGAAAGTTATTGATATTGCCAGTAATTAGGCCTCATATGAAATTACAATTAAATATGCTTTATTGGAATATTATTCTTATTAGAACTTTTGAAAAAAAAATGAGAAGATGTTGCAAGCTTCTAAAAGAAAAAATATAAAACTATATAAACTACCACAAAAAAATCATGTTAATTACCCCGAAAAAAAAATCGAAAAACAGTCAAATTAAGCATAAGTAGTAATAAATATGGGTGTAGTGTACATTGACAATAATAAACATAGACCTTAGAAATATTTAATTTTACAAATAAAGATCATAAATGCATTGAGAAAGATACGACAAAATACGTAAATTGTGTAAAACCATCAAAATAAAATAAATTTATTATGTAAAATCGATTTGATGGTTCTAAATGTTATTTTTTTAGTGTTTTTCTAGAAACACACAGTTGTTAACAGTAGAATACCCCCTGGTAATTTAACCTTAGAAGACGTTTTCCACATCAAAATTAATTATTTTGTTATAAAGATATACAAATATCTAAAAAACCGAAATTTTACCAGATGAAACAAAAAGATATATTTTTTTATGCTTTAGACTAGATAAAAAAAAATCTGCTTTTTACTTAATATTTAAGTTTGATAAATTTCCCGAAAAATATGAATAAAATTAAACAGAAAGACAGCACATGCGTGCTTTCATTTTCTTCTAGAAGGTATTTCATAGAATTATTATAATAAAACAAACTGATCAAAGCGAATTTTAATTTTAAAGACATGTATTTTATTAGACATTCTTGTTTCACGCTCTTTAAGTAGCTTTTTTTTTCAAATTTTATACAAAAACTTGCAAAAAGTAACCGAATCTATTTATAGAATAGTAAACCGTTTTAATCAACTTATAAATATATGAGGTAGACAAATTTTGAAAATACGGGAATTTTTCTTTGATTGGAATGATAAATATTAAAAACAGTTTCATCATTATTAAATATATTTTATTTGGACAAAAGAATCTTAAAAGTAGAAGAAGAGTGATAATGTGTGTTCAACTAATTATTGCATCTTTTTGTAAAATTACGGTCCATCTACATGTTTAATAAATAAAAAGGATAAAATAAAGAATAATTCAATGGTAGCGGAAGTAAACTAAACCATGAACTTTACTTATTAAAAAATGTATATTATTTGATAAATTATGTTAATAAAAAAGATTTTTTTATTAATGTCATAAAAGCTTTATTCTGATTCTCATAAGAAAGAATGGTTTTCTTGGAAAAAAAGTAAACTTACAACACCGATGAAAGGTTTTTAAAAAAATTGATTACCTGACTTGCAGATGCAAAAAATATTTTTACTTGTTACACACCAAGGTCTTAAGACTAATGATATTATTCTCCACAGAAATTATGATAATAAAGGAACTTAAAAATAAGAAAAAATCTGGTTTAATTTTATAATAAACAATATAAAGAGACACAGTGGAATCAGAAAATAAATATTTATGATCAAATATCCTTTATATTTGTATATTAGAAAAATACGATTAACAATTTTGAAATCACAATGCCAATATAAAAAATTAGAGGAATTCTTCAGTATATGATAGTTAAAAAAATATTAGAATTTATGATTCATATATACATCTTTGCTTGATTGTGGATAAAATCAAAACAACTATATATTCTGAATGTTTAAGTCGCTGAATATCAACAATCATATATTAAGAACCTATTGCCGTCAACTAAAGGGACGATATTATTGCGTAAATAGAGTAATAGAGTAATATCACATTAAAAATTCATAATAATAAGAAACAAATAAAAATTTGCATTAAATAATATAAAATAAAATGTGCTTGACTTGTTTTAAGTGGAATAAAAGTCTGGCCTGGTTGATAAAGAGCATAAGAAAACACCAAGCCACAAACAAATTTATATAGCAAGGTTTTATATCAAAATAACCTTTTTTTGGATATTATAAATAATCTTTTTATCTATTTTTCTATAGAAAATATGCCAAAGGTAGAGTAGGTATACGTTCATAAAATAATGTTGAGAAATAGCTATATTTAAAAATATTTAAAGTAGAATATGATTTAAAATTTTACAAAAGTTATGCGATAAAAAGATCATATATATACCCAACATATTAAAGGTATCTTTGATTTATTGAAAGCTTGTAAGACCAATAAGACATTTAAATGCCCTTATAAATTTAAAGTCACAATTGTGGTTTGTACCACAAAAGGCGTGAATTATCAATGTAAAAATCTTGAATGATTATAACGATGATATATACTATTTACAAGCATGCTTGGCTATTTTTCATATAAACTATAAAAAGAGGCATTAAAATTAAATTTTTCAGTGTTTGTCTAGTTTAAAAGTCGATACTTAATGATGAAGATATAGAAACCAAATACGAAGAATAGAACATTGATTTATAATACATTATATAAACATCCAAAAAAAATTATTTTATTGTATAGTGATAAATTATTTATAGACACAGTTGTCGTTCAATATAGATTAATTATAATTTTTTCTAAAGTATACTTGAATGAAATAATTATGTCTACAACAAGTACAGAATCCCATTGTAAATAACAAATAAAATCAAAAAATATCATATACTTGTCCATAATAATTAATATAGATTTTATTTCCGACAATCGGATAATTAAGTGCCTCAATATTCTAAATTTTTTTCTAAAATATTTGTAAGGTAAATTATATTGAGCTTATATTTATAAGATCATATAAAAGATTGTAAAAAAATATAATAAACTAATTATTATAAATAAAACTAGCATGTTTGTGTTAAAATTTACATACGGCTTGCGTTAAAAAATCAGATAATGCAACGTAAAAAGCTAAAGTTTTTTAAAATTTCAAAAAAACACTTAATTTTATAAATTTTAAAAATACCCTTAGATTTTTTATTTTATAAAAATCATGAATTTTATTTGTTATTTGAAAAACCTTTGAATTTAAAATTCCTTCCGAGGCTCTATGTTTTGATAATTTCATAAAAACTGTAAATAACAATTAATTCCTAAAAAAAACAAAATTTAATATTTCATAAAGCCTCTTTATTTATTATTCATTAAAGTCACATTATTTAAAAAATAGCAGTTAAAATATAAAATTAAATTATTTCTCAGACTAAAAGTAGCACAAAAAATTTGGTATTTACATAGAAAACAATTAATTTATAGGCCAAATTTATAGTTATAATTTTATTTTTTGCTCTCGGCACAATTTGTTTGATTTTAATGTGCTCACATTGATTCTTAAACAAACTCTAAATTTAATAATTTTTACACTAGAAGAGACAGAATTAAAAGGCCCCATAAATGGAAAAGAATACAAAGAAATTGACAGCACACTCACATATAAAAAGTTTAGGACTAACCAATATGGGAATATCCATCGAAGATAAAAACACATTAATCGGGCAGGAAGAAGCCCGTGAAGCAGCATCATTAATAGTAGACATGGTCAAGCAAAAAAAGATATCCGGTCGAGGAATATTATTAACAGGCCCAACCTGTTCGGGAAAAACAGCACTTGCGATTGCGATGTCCAAAGAATTAGGGAAGAAAATACCATTTACTTTTTTATCTGGACCAGAAGTATTCTCATCAGAAATCAGTAAATCTGAAGTTTTATATTCCCACGTTCGTATGTCAATAAAAGTAAGAATACGTGAAGTAAAAGATATCTTTGAAGGCGAAGTTACCGATTTCAAAATTTTAGAAGAAGAAAATCGATATAGGTCAGGAAAAAAAGAAATAAAAAGCATTGATTTGGTTTTAAAAACCAATAAAGGTTCAAAACAAATCTCCTTAAGTCCATCCCTTTTCAATATCATTGAAAAAGAAAAAATTACTATTGGAGATATAATTTATGTGGAATCAAATTCAGGAATTATAAAAAGATTGGGTAAAAGCGAAGCCTTTATGAATGATACTGATGTCGAAGCTGAACATTATGTTCCATTGCCTAAAAATGAAGTGTGTAGGAAACGTGAAATTGTACAGGAATTGAGTTTATATGATTTGGATGTTTCTAATTCAAAACCTGTTCAACATAATATTTTATCGGCAATAAAAGAAATTACCCATCAGAAAAAATTAGAAATCAGTGATAAGTTGAGAAATGATGTTAATAAAATAGTTTTTGATAGTTTGAAACAAGGTAATTGTGAAATAATCCCAGGCATTTTATTTATTGATGAAGCTTCTATACTTGATACCGAGTGTTACTCCTTTCTTTCTAAAATAATGGAAAGTCAGTTTAGTCCACTAATCATCCTTAGTACCAATAAAATAAATTTAGATAAGAAAGATAATGTCTTGGATATGCCAAAAGATTTTGTGGAACGTCTTTTAATTATTAATATGAAAGAAAATCATAAAGACGATATTAAGAAAATTGTTCTAGCAAGATTGGATGAAGAGAATATCGAATTGGGGGATGAAGCAATCGAATATTTGTGTGGAAAATTCGGGTTGAGACATATTATTAGCTTATTGCCTTTGATGAAGGCATACGGTAATAAAATTGGGCTAGATGAGGCACGAGAGGTTTCTGATCTTTTTTACTCGAAAGAAGACATTTAATTCAATATTTATTAAAAATATATATCCAAAAACAATTTTTAAACATTTCTAACTTCCGTAAATTATGTATATCAAAGCAGAATTTATACAATTTTAAGTATTTATGGATTAAGTTTTTTACCAAAATTATTTATGTGTTTAAAAATTCAAATTTACCTTCCATTTTGATTAACTTTTGCTATGTTCTATTTCTATAAGAAAATTTTTTATTTATTCTAGGGCTAAATTATTCGTTATAATTTTAGTTTTTGTTCTGAAGTACAACTTGCTTGATCTCTCGTGCGCAGAGCGTATTGATAACTTCTCGTGTCTGAACTTTTTTGAATACCTCTCATTCGCTCAGGACTTATTAATTCAAGAGTTTTTCTCAATACCAAGGTTTGTATATGAACCGCAATCTGGTTAGTTACTTCGAGTTCTTTCAGATATCTTTTATGATATTATGACATCACACTGTCCCAAGCTATAACATATGGAATAATTTTTGTCTATCAGAAAAAAAATTGATTTTTATTTATGGGTTAGTTTGATTTTTAGCTTTTTATAGTTGTTCAAGCAGAACTTTAGTTTGCTCTAAATAACGAGTTTGGAATATACTTCTTTCCACCTCATTATATTTACAAGCTTCCTCGATTCATCTTCTTATTTCAAGATTTATAAGTTAGAAAAAAATACAAAGATAATATTATCTAAAATAATTTTATATGCAATGTTTTATTTACTCTTTAAACATCAACTTAATTAACTAGTCTAAAATCTTGTTTATTTAGATTTATATATAATTGAATTCTTATCTTAGTTGTATTTTTTTGATTTTGGGGTTTCTTTTCAAGCATAACGTGATTGATTTCTATAAATACGTAATATCATAGTCTTGATCATATCTACTTTTCTTACATCTTACTAGATACTTAAACTTTTCAAGACATATTAGTTCAAGGGTTTCATTCAATCCTATAGTTTTAATTTATCACATGATTCAATTTGTGCCTTTTATGATATTGTATTTGCATAATATACTATATTAAGAAATATGTTGTAATTTAGTCCTCAATTAAAATAAATTTAGTAACGAATAGCCTATTTTTACTCGTTTGTATCTTCTTTTAGTGAGTTTTCTGTTGAATTTTGCTTACAGATGCATCCTCGCGAGTGATTCTTTCTTATCACCTGTAACTAGCTTAATATCCGAGATTAGACTTATTTTACCAGGCGTTAGTCGATATAGAGAAGAGGTGTCGTTCTATCTAGTCATCGAAGTTGGTTAACTATGCTACCACCGCCGCATTACAGTTACCTATATTGTTGCGAAATGTAGCAGGAATCATTCGATATTCGGGCACAATTTCGGCGTATCTAACTTTAACCAACTAATTTATTCTCGGCTTGTCAGTTTTTGGATGGTTTTACTTTCCTAATCGGATAGGCCGCCCGTTTGAGGGTAATTCGTTGTGATTATATACTAATGAATTCAGTGATGCGTTGTGGTTGTAATTAAAAGTACATAATTTGATTTTTAAAAATTATGAATAAGAATATTTTTTTAAATAATATCATATGCTTATAATGCCAAGATTTTAGAATTATATTCTATTAGTCATTAATATATAGTCATGTGTTTAGAATTTCATCATAGAGTTGTCAGTATAAAAGCAAGCATAAGAATTATACGTTTAAAAAATTTATAATTGAAATTATAATATAAAATTCACTTTTTTTAACTATTTTTAACATGTGTCTTCTTAATCAATTTCTTTTTTGTGAATTTATTTTGCTTTTATTATTTATGCTATAATTATATGAAATAATTAGTAAAATTAGTCTTAAATATTTAATTTTCTTTATAATATATTAAGTTTGCTCATACAATCACCCTAAAACAGATGTAATTAAATTTTAATATCTTTTAAGTTAAATTAAGTATGCATCGTATAATCATTTATAATGTATGTCAAACATCACATTTGAGAGAAGAAGAACAGTTAATGAGGATAGATCAGGGATAGGTGTCAAAGGAGCATCAAGGTGTTGTGAAATATTCCCTATGGGCTGACCACGTCTAAATAGAGTAAATTAGTAAAAAGAAAATTAACTCATAAATAAATAAAATAAATGTATCAACCTATATAAAATCTTAAGTATCATTATTAAAAAATTAAGCTGTATTAATATAGATATAAAAAATATTTAACAGTTGTAAAACTGCTAATTCTACTAATTGCATCTGTATTTAATTAAAAAAAACCGCCAAAGTGAACTATAATATGTTTTTTATAATATTTAACAAATTTAGCGTTCTATAAATAGTTTAAAAGCAGTTTTTTGCATTGATTATCATTATAAGCCCAAAAACAAAACAATGCCTAGCAAATAAAAAAAAGGCAAGCGCAGGATAGAAAATATTTTTGTTACAAAAATAATCAGAAGGCATTTTTTCGTTGGTTAACTTAACATCTATGGAATTGCGATAGAATAGACTTTATTTCTTATATTACCTACAATACACCATTATACAAACATTTATAATTCTCTTTAATATATAAAAATATTATGCCCCTTGTATTTACAGACATTCGTGTATTTTTTTTGCTTGAAGTGCAACATCAAAATTATTTTTCAAAAAACAATGCCTATACTTTATATTCGATTGTAATTCAAATGCATAAAACAGCAACTTTAAAATCATAAATTGGAAATACTTTATATACTAACGATAATTGAAATTTACTGTTTACTTATATTATGATATTATATTTAATAAATATTATTTACACATTTTATAGAAGTAAAAAGCATTTACCTGCAACGAATATTATATTGCAGATTTTTTTTTTGCTTTTTCAATAAAAATAAGTTATTTAATATAAAAAACTAGCTCTTTTGTGTTAATAAATTGTAATCCGATGATTGAATAAAATATGTTCTTATACAATATTAATATTATTTGGTTCTTTAAATAAAAATAGGTTATTTAATCGAAAAGAATAGCTTTCTCGTGTTAATAAATTGTAATATGAACTTCGATAAAATATGTTCTCATACAATATTGATATTATTTGCTTCTTTCAATAAAGATCAGTAATATAATCTAACAAGCTGGACTTTTTTGTGTTAATAAATTATAATCCGATGATCGAATAAAATATGTTCTTATACAATATTGATAATATTTGCTCTTATAATAAATATCAGTTATATAATCTAACAAGCTGGATTTTTTTGTGTTAATAAATTATAATCAGATGATCGAATAAAATATATTGTTTATAAATCAGAAAAAAATATAAATAAAAATAAATAGTAGAATAAAATATAAATATCGGTTGCTATCTACATTAAAACGTTTAAATTTGATCTCTATTTTTATAATTAAGGTTTATTTGTGAGTCATTAATCTGTAAAATTCTCTTTTGCCTCTATAAAGATATCTTTAAAAATTTGTAAATAAATAATAAAAAAACAGCATAAACAAATGGACTTAAAAATTCGGTAAAATAATAATAAATAAATATAATAGATGCTTGATATATGTATTTCGAGTGAATAGGGGCAGTTGATGTAATTAATTAAGTTAAGATCACAATATATATATTGAGATGTTTTACAATATTACCAATGAGCTAATTACATCACTGTAAATAAATTGATAAACAGAAGAAACATAACTAATAAATAAAAAATAGAGAATAAATATAATTTAATCAATAAATGCAAATAATATTTTAGTAATGTTAAAAATGTATATTAGAAATAACCATGATAATAATATCATATGTCACAGCATGTGATGGGTGCTCAGAATTCCGTATGCTGTACATTAAGGAATTAGGGATGCCAACGGAAGCGGAAGTATATTTACAAACAATAGTATTGAGAAAAACACTTGATAGCATAAGTCTTGAGTATAAAAAGAGTTATTTAGAAATACTGTAAAAATTGTGTGCTTGAAAAGAGCATACAGAAAAGCTATAACATAGAGTAGTAAAATTTTAGCGCGAAAATACATGAAAAGTTATGAGAAATATTTTGCGTTAAATTGTTTAAAAATTAACCTTTGTTAATAGGCTAAGTTCCTTCAATCCAGCTTTTATTATTACTAAATTTTTATTATAGTCGAATATATTAAGAATATAATAATACATTCAAATAAAATGCAATTTACGATTAGATATTTGATTTTTACCTATGGGTTTAGTTTTATCAACCCATCCTTACTTTGTATAAGACGTAGTTCGACGATTAGGAATAGCTCAAGCCACCTAACTGTATTTCCGATCTTTTAATATTATATTACACACATCAACAGCTCTTCTTCTCTCAAATAACATGAGCTCAAGTGTTTATGAGAAATTTAGAATGGTAAATATAGGTTCATGTGGAATTCTTTAATTTTATTTAATTAAAATTAGTGTACACCAAATTAATATGGTTATATTTTATTTATCAGACTTCTTCATCTACATCATCTTTTTCGAAAAAGAAAACCATATGCGCCAAACACAGTAACGTATAAAAACAAATTGAGGCCATCAACGAAAAAATGACACCAAACACAAATAAAAGATAAGCCAATGTAAATATACAACATCCTTTAAAGACGTAATCCTTCCTCACCGCATAATTTCTAATACTTATAACCGGCTGATCACCTTTTTTAAAAACATAGAAAAATCCAGCCCAAAGAAATATCAATGGAAGTGTACTTGGATTAAGAACAACAAAAACAAAGGTAAGAAAAAGCAAAACAACAAGATAATTTCCTTTGTATTTTTCGAAATTGACTTCCACCCTCTCACGAATTTCTGTCCTCTCTTTAGGAATCGAAATATTCGCTACGTCTAGAAATTCTTGAGGCGGTGCAGACTTCGATATCGTTTCTTTGAGATATCCGTAAATTGTTTGTGTATCGTCGCTCGTATCTGACATTATCTTGCCTTGCATGTTCTCTTAAAGGGGATTCGCTTTTTCTTTTGGTTTTTGTTTTAAAATTGATTGGTCCGATTTTATGATTGAGAAATGTTTTAGAAAGGAGAATAAAGATATCAAATATTAATTAATATATTTTTTTTCAACGAATAATTTTTGATGAAATGATTTATACTTAATGAAGAAAAAAACATTCATCCCTTTGAAAAAATATTTTATTGAACATATATTGGTTTAAATTCATATAAACCAAATATGATTATTTTTTTTATTAATTCATTTAAATTATTATTTGGCGTGATATATGTTTTTAGAACCAAAATTTTCATTATTTTCTATTAATGGAAAATTAAAAAATTATATGTTTTAATGATTCGATTTAAAATTATTCCATATTTTAGTTTATATTTTAATGACACTAAAAGTAAAATATATTCTTTCTGCAGCTCTTTTAAATTATATAGATCCTAATTTCCTTTTTAATGAATAAATAAAATGCATAATTATATTTTTTCTGTAAATGTCTTAAATTATTCAATCTTAATATTTTTTTAGTAATTTAATAAAACACAGAAGTTTATTTTCTTATATATCTTTGTAATTATTCAATCTGAATATTTTTTATACAGATACAACATGTAAAATTATATTTTTTCAGTAACACCTTTTAATTATTCAAAATTAAGTATAGTAATTTTTATAAACACCAATTACGACTCTAAATTTAGCCCATAAATAAAAAATACTTATAAACACCAGCTGTAAAATTATATTTTTTGATGACGTGATATTTATTTTATAGAAACCATAGGTGACTTTCTTTTTCAACATATAAAATAATTGATGAATTATGAATTTCTTTTCATGACTGGATATAAGCTATCGTATAAATCAATATACATTTTATGTCATCAAGTGTAATATATGATTTAGCTCACGAATTGATTTGAACTGTTTAATACATAACGATTTATATTTTTACAGTTTCTAAACATCAATTCTCTTTCTTGATATATGATTTACAAGTGTTAGAAAACATAGTATTTAGAGAATCAAATATTATTAAAAAAGAAAATATCTGCATGGGTTAAAATATTGAGAAAAAAATAAATTGGGCAGAAAATAATTTTGTTCTATTTTAACAATTAAATGTTTATGTTTACAAATTATAATACGGAAATTTGATATATCAGATATTTATTCCTTTTTTTTAAAGAGCCAATATCTTTTTATTGGTGGTAAAATATATGTGAGAGAAATAATTTATAGTTAATAGTTCAAACTCAACATTACAATTAAAAATAAGTGTATAATATAGTGATCAATCTTTCGATAAATTAAAAAAATATATTATTGTGTTGAATTAACAAAATAGCTTTAATTCACTAAATATATACTTCCAGCATAGAAAAATTTAGACTATAATATTATAAAGAACAATTAAACAAATATGAACAATCATTTTCAACAATTTAAATAAAAGACTAAAAATATATATTTAATCCCTTTTGGATCTTAAGAAAAACACATGTCCATGTTATTCTAAAGATAAAATTCAAATTTATTTATAGTTAAATTTGATTTTTAGCAATTTATTTTTTTAAAATCACAACTTTAGCTTCCTCCATATATCATATTTGTCCAATACCTCCTTACCCTTATTAACGTTCCAAAATCCATATTCATACGTAATAATTTTAGCGTTAATTGAGACCTATTAATCGTGTCTATTCTCTACATCATTTGTTATTCATAGTTTCATAATATATTTCTTATGGTTTAAAAGCATCAAATTTATATTCCATTTTGGGTTTTGCGCAATAATATATTTTAAGACCGAATTTTTCACTCCGCAAGACACTTCACCTCATAAAATGTGAGAGAAGAAATGCAGTTGACGAAAATTTTTTAGGGGAAGTTGTTAAAATATGCATCAAGGGGTTGTGCAATATTCCCAATAGGCTGGCCACGTCTAAATAGATAAAAATAAACTTAATCCACAAATAAAAATACTTCATATTATATAAATAAATTTCTTGGACCTTCTATATTTATATATTAGTAATGGATGATAGCAAAAGGAAATATTTATAAATCTATAAAGAATGTAGGGAAGCTATGAGCCTGCATATAAACGTTTTGCTAACAATTAAAGATTAGAATTAACTATTAATGCATTTATGTTCAAAATCTTATTAATTTTTGGTCGAAAAACAACTACTTTAGGTGTTGTATTTTTCATCCAGATTTTTTGGGCTTTTATAAATTTTATCTGAATTTATATAAATAATATAAGCAAGCATGGTGATCTATTTCTACATTACTCGATCATTTTAACTTAAAATTTTCAAAAAATGAATTAACACTAAGAAAAAAGCTATTAATAACCAGCATATATAATTTTCAAAATCTATTTATATAAAATTAGCTCAATGTGGAAGATTTGATTCGAAAGAACACGTTTTAATTTAAGTATACATGAAAAAAATAAACATGGAAACAAAATTAAAAAAATCAAAAAAAAAGCATTTTTTAAGATTTATATCAACTTTAACCTGTTTTCTTTATCACATTTATTTCACTCACTGTATGAAAATCATGTTAAAATTTTTAGAATACGATCAAGCTACAAGGCAACAAATAGAATTCATTGCATATATTAAATATTTTTTAAGACGACTTTAATCTTTAGATTTATAGACTATTATGTTGTACAGATTGCTTAGTGAGTCTGCACTATAATAAAGAAGCTTATTTGCGCAGAGGTATAATATTTTGTTGAATTCACACTAAATTTAAGCAATAAAAATACAAAGCAAACATTATATTTTATATTGACATAAAAAAATAAAGTAATCAATAGTTTTTTTTTGCGCTATAAAAAAATTGAAATAAAGAATACTTGTAAAAAAGCATTTGAATTTAGCTTTAAACTGCTATTTACATTATACTATTAAATACTTAGAAAATATAAGATAAAAATTAATATAATTAAGCTATAGTTTAATAAAATAACCCATGAATAGCCATGATAAGCTAATTTTAATACATAAAAGAAAATTTACAGTCTTTATATACAGGAAAATTCAATATTGTATTAAAAACCCACACCAATAATAGTTGTAATATCAAAAAAAATATAAATGCTAACACAAAAAAATACTTCTGAACTTATAAAATATAGAGATAATTTAAAAGAATCAAACAATCATAAATTAAATAAAAATCTATAGATGTTTTCATATTATCGTTGAGCGTTCTTGCAAATATTTTAATTCTTTTTCTAAATTTTAGCAAATTTAAATCGGAAAAGATGGTCAAAACCCCATCATGCACTAAAAAAGACATAAATGTAATTAATATTGTACAAAACCGCCTTTCAAAACTGGTATAAGTCAACTACACTAGTAACAATGAAAAAAGAGTCCTTAGTTATACTAGTAGTCTTTTTTTTTTAATTTATGTTTTTCAAAAAGTAGATTTTTGATTGCCTAGTATAATCGAGTAAACACAATCTGTTTTTATAAAATATATGGTAAACTATAAATGTAATATAAATTTCAAAAAAAGCAGATCCACGCAAATGCACATCTATGTTAATATTTGATACCTTAACCTTAGTAATGTTGCAGATATCAAAGTATAAATACATAAATTTATATATAGACTGGTTATAAATTATTAAAGTCCCCTTTTTGATGTTTTACTAAATACAAAGCTTTTCTTTTATATTCATAATTGAGCAAATAAATTGCCGTTCTAAATATCTAATTAAAAAAATCAAAGTACGAGCTTAAATGAAATAAAAACACAGCCATTATCGTTTTGTTTAACGATATACGATAACTGTGAAAATATACATACAACTAATCAAGATCGATATGCCTTGGTATTTAAAGTATAAATATGAGGACTGTGGCTATTGTATCTAATATGACCGAAATACGTATGTAAGAGAGAATAAAAATACAAATTCGCTTGTGATGTAGAAACCCTGGTATGGAAGCAAAGCATATGCGCTTTGTTTTATTTTGAACAGATAATTCGCATCATGACAAAAAAAGCACTATAGACTGTGTCAGATGGAACGCAAAATTGTTTCACTAAGAGCAAAAGAAAGCTTAGGTTTTTATAATTTTCTCTTTGAGACCTTCAGAATAATAAATGAAATATCATAAAGAGTCTTTTCTACATGTATGTCAAAATTTTTTTTATTAAAAGTTAGAGATTTATTGAGGCTGCATTGTGAATGGAATAAAAATAAGAAGAATATAATTTGATTTTGTATACCAAGGAAAATTAAATGAATAGATAATCCCTTTAATCTCGTTTATAAAAATATATGTTCAAAAATATTTAAGCGCTTTGCACAACAATATCAATAACTTGCTTTATCTGTTATTCTCAAATAGCTGACATAAATAAAATATTTATATGATACAATTTTAACTGTAATAATTTTAAAATATGCAAATATTTTTTCATTTTTGCATATTATTGATGTAAGAGAGCATTTTGATTTGACTTTTACAAAAAAAATCGCATAATTTGTTGTTTTAATAAAAAGTGTTACTGCTGATGTATTTTTGATATGTGAATTTTAGATATTCTTTGCATATCAAAATATTAATATAGATCAAATTATACATATGAATAAAAATTAGCAAGAAAAAGCAAAAATATTATGCAACTATTGATGTTTTTTAAATATTTGGCATGAATCGATAGCATGATTTTATTTGAAATAGAATTTCACCTCGATATCAATCATATTCATATTTGAATGTTTATAAGATAATAATTAAAGCAAAGGATATAGTAATATACCGGTTCGTTGTCTTTTAGGAATAATAGGTTTTACGATAGACAATTTGCTAACATATAAAATGTAAAAAATGCTATAGAAAATAATATATACACATTTATTCGATTTACACAATCAAAATCATTAGATTGGAAACTTTTTCATTGTCATGGATATAAAAAAAAATTGTACTTTCCACATGATATCATTTCAAAAACATAAAATTTTTAAAGTGCAGATTTTGAACGTATTTCTATCTTTTATTAGATAGTTTACATTTCTTACGATTCATTTATAAATCCCAGTTCCGAATTGTGAGAAATTGTACATACATATTCAAAAATGTAAAGAAAGATAAATATTATAAATTACAATATAAAATACGGATATTTTTATTTTATATATTTATAAATTATAAAAAAATTCTATTGTAAGTTTAAAAAAAAATATTTTGCCAATAAAAAAAATTTGACAGGTTGCTAAGTTCATTTGTTGTACTTTAAGCCTTACAAGAAACTGTTCTCGATATAAATTGCTGAAGAATCAAGTTATTTTATATTAATACGTATTTAGTCAGTTTAATTCAATAGAAAACCAATTCGACTAAAAATATTTTTTTTTGAGATTGTAAGATTATGTTGTGTTTTTGCACGTAATCACCGATTTTATTTTTAAAATATTTCTGGACAACAATACATGGTTTAACGATTTCTTTCAAATATCAATCACCAAAATAATTTTACCAATTAAATTACATTTTTTAGCCATCAGACTTCAAAAGTTAATTGCCGAATTAAAATTCTAGAATCAAACGTAAATGATATATGTTTTCATGTATAACTATCAATTAGAAATTTTTATAAAAAGGAGCAATCAGCATTTTCTAACTTATTTATGAATAAACAGAAATTAAAAACAAAAATAAATGACCAACAATACAAATAACATGACGGAAACAGAAACGAAGGTTGAAAGATCAGAAGAACCAAAAATACAGAAAATTATAAAATTTATCATTTTGGCATTGGTATTTATCGACACAATATTATTGACAGTAAATGGGTATCGGGTTTACAAGAATAATATGTATTATTTAGGTGATAGTGATGTTCAAACATGTATAATTTTATTTGTATTTTATGTTTTTATTTCGATACCATATGTTCTTTTAAGAACACAAGTTACTAAAAAATCCTTCTTTGTTGTTTTAAGTGATATATTTGCTATAATTGATTATTTGCTAATTTTATGGTATACGATAAGTGAATAAAAAAATTTTCGGCAATCTTTATGTGTGACAATCATGATTCGTAAAAAAAATCTAGCGGCAATACACCATTATTTGTGAATTAAAACATTGTATTATGTATCAAAAGTATAACATGTTTTTTTTTAAATATTCGATTACAAAACCATTATGACCGATATAAAATAATCCTGCATAGAAAACTTATTTCTATTTATAGCACTGATGATGCAAAAAATTATTCCCAATAGGTCAACAGATTGAAATATATTAATATATATTATTATCATAAGTTATAGTATAAAAAAATTACTTGTTATAAACTTGTATTTATTCAACCTTCTATTTTGATGATAATGTATATAACAACACATGTGCGATTTAACCAAATTGGAATCCAAAGTTAGAAACAGGCTTTAAATTACATGTAATGGGAAATTCAAAAATAGCCTCTTTTTAATAATATTTCTTATTATAATTAAGAGAATTAAATTTATTTTTTTGCAGGTTGATGTAATTTATTAGTAACGTTTATGTATTCTAAAATAATTCAATACGTAGTTAAAGGAATGAGTCTCTTATATTTTCATGTGGTTGTATTTTTTTTGGAAAGATTGTAAATAACGATTATTATAATTATGCAATGTAATTTCGTATTTAAAGTCCCATATTTAAACCTGCAGCTTGTTATCTTGAAAAAAATTATTTATCAAACGTAAAAATTTAAATGATAAATAAAGTATATTCATTTACTATTTTTAAGTTCTGTTTTTAGTGAATTGATTCAAAGCGACCAACATTACACAGAAGACAAGCATAAAATGAGTATACTTTTTTTTTTGAGAAACACTTTTTTTCACACTAAAATTAAATTTAAAGACGAAGCTTATACTTTTAAATTTTTAAAATTTATTTATCATGGATTTTGCAGATAACCCTAATAATTTTTTTTATAAAGTTCAACCTAACATACGTAAAAATGTATATTTTATTTTTCTGAAAATATTATGAAGTCTGAAAATTTGATTGTTATACATCTCGAAAAACACCATATGCTACTTAGATAGCTGTTTTAACCAAAAATTAACTTTAAATCGACATGATGCTAGTTTATAGATATTTAAATATATGGTGAAAAAAAATGATTTTCCAAAAATCTGATCAATAGAAAAAATAACAGCATAAAAAATGCGATAAAATATTTTGTTAAGCAAAATGAATATCGCATATGAAAAGGTATTGAGAAAACATATGGATTTTTAAGTATTGAGTTTAGAAGATTCATCAAGGAAATCTTTAGGGGGGATATGCTTGAAAAGAGACATACTGCAAGTTTATGTCTATAAAAACAGAAATTTTTGCCAGAGTAAACTACAAAGTTTAAAAATTTCAATTTCATGACATTAAATGTCGAAACCATAAATAATAAAAAAAACAAATATACGAAAATCTCTAAAAATATCAAAACAGCAAAATTATTTATATTTGTAATAAAATATATTAGAAACATTCTAGGATATTAAATAAGGGCTTAAAAACAAATATTTTTATTAATGATTTTTAAAACAGTTTTAGATCAAAAATAAATATTTCAGCTCGCTAAGTGTTAAACCAATAATATGCGAAGAAGATTCATGTATTATTATTTTATGTAGAACTGATATCCCATAAACCAGTGAAAAAAATTATAAATAGAAAATAGATAAATTCATCAAAAATATATTTTAAAAAAACAACATCATTCTTTCTAAAAGATTTTTTTTTCATATAAACATTAAAAATAACACATATCTATATCTTCAGTCCTACTAAGTGGATATATAAAAATTATATCGGTATTTTTTAATATTCTTTCATTCACTTGATCCTTTTGTTTTGATGAAAAAAAAACATTATCAGCATGAGAAGATCAAAATGCATGCGTCTTTTCCCCCTTTTATTGAAAACTTCTACGGTTTTTTTCTTGATCTATATGTTTGACGAAATAATTAATATCCATATAAAATTCAAAAATGCATATATGTGAAAAATAAGTTTGAATTTTTTAGCTAATATCTGTGAAATTAAAGTTTTAATTATTATTAAAAACACATCAATCCATCTTCATTACAACCATAAAATAAAATCCCGAATTCAAAACTTTTATTTTTATTCTGAAAATGAACCGCTGAAATCAGCATCATCATAAAATTGATTACAAGCAAAAAAACTATAATTTTTGTAGTCTAAAAAAACGCAACAATGTGTAATTAATATTACAAAGCAGACAAGATATTAAAACCGAAAAAAAATCTTTTAAGATTCATTTCAGCATAAAAAAAAGTGTTACTGCAAACAACCCAATTCAGATGCTTAAAATATTGATACAAAAAAGACATTTTTTTGACAAGCAATAATATAGCCTTTAGAAAATCATGCAATATTTCCGTGGCATAAGTTAGTAAAAAATCAAGCCGATCATGAAACTAGCATGGTTTAATTTTTCCAGTCAAAAAATTGTCAAAATATATTTATATATGACATGTAATATATCACTGCATATTTTCTGTAATTTGAGGCAAATAAAACGCTGCTTATAAAAAGCTTTATGTGATTTTGCGTAAAAATAAAAAGATGTGAGAGAGGATTTCTTTTGTTCCATGATTGTGAATTATACAAAAAAAAATAACAATATTACCAAGCAATATTAAAATTTCGAAATTTTCTAGAGGACAATTGGAATCGAAATATAATAATAAATACAAAATATGGTAAACCATATATCTAAATTCTATAAATACTATGATGGATCAACTATTTTTCTTGATAAATTTGTCATTTTAATATTATTAATTCTTAAAATTACCAATATATAACCTCAAATAACCATATACATTATAATATAGAAACAACAATAATAAGATAATTATAAGACATTCTGCCAGATTTACGACATGAAAAAAGTACAAAGACCAGATATCATAAGTAGTATATGAACTTCATATTACATTTTTCTATCTCGTAGTGCCTATTTTTTCAATTATGTAATAAAAAAGAATAAAATTTTTTGATATTAAAAATGAGCTAAACATAAAAATAAAATCCTTTGAATTTAGGAAGTGTTTGAGTCGTAGGTTGACTTATTGTTTTGAAGTGAATTTTGTTATAGTTCATATGGATACTTCACCAAAGGTAAATATTTTTTTGCATAAGTTAAAACTAATTTTTTTTATAAAATATATATTGCAAAGTGCTAAATATTATGTTTTAAAGATTTACATATGGGTAAGTGGTTTTTGATGTCAGCTATGAAGATTTGAATAGAGAAGCTACTTCCATACCCTCATTGAGTTGCGCACTTAGATTTAATATTATTGAGGTGAGAATTGAAAATATGTTATTTTTTCTGAAAAAATCATAATGATATATAAGCAAATACAAAAAAATGGATTATTGCATAAATTATGTACCGTGGCCACAATATGGAAAAAATATATTACAGAATGTAAAAAACTTCATGATCTTTTAGATTACTATTTACAGTGTTACTCAAAATTTATTAAAGAAAAATAAAGTGTTTGTAGAGAAACAGGCAAAATTCATATGTGACGCAAGGATTTCTAATAGATGCGATTTATGTAAAATTACAGAATATGTATAATCAACGTGAAGCATGAAGTTTACAAATCAATAGCTATTATATATTTGAAATCAATGCATTGTTTTTAAGAATTAACTTAATAAAAAATATAAGTATAACATTATAAGATCGTATAAATCACCTTACATCGAGCTAGAGAGATGGCAGGATCCCAAGCATATCCGCGTATAGGGGATAATATACCGAAAGATTGATCTGAATGATTTTATAATTTAGACTTTGAGAAAATAAAAATAATTGAATATTGTAAATATATTGAAATTAAAAAATAAATTCAAAATGAAACAAGAAAATTTGCATGATTAAAATTTTTTAAAGCGGTATAAAGCATTTTTTCCTGATCTAAATTTGAATTAACACACTGTAAAGGCAGAAAAACAGATCGAATTCGTAATGATTGAAAAACAATAATTTAAATCAAAAAATATCCAATAAAAACATAATATATGTGCAGAAGAAAAAAAAAGAAAGATTTCCATCGAATTCATATACGCAATTTAAACCAATTACAGCAACTAATATATAACATATAAATATACTAACACGAGTATTTACACTGTAATATAATCCGACAACTAGATATGATTCCATAATTTTTTATTTAAAACAAAATTCAAGTGTAAACCCCATTTAAACGGTTAAAAAAGCTTGTTTTTGTGGTATAAATTATATTTATTACAAAAAAGGGGGCGGTGTGATTGAGTGGTTTATAAGTCGGCGCTTTTATGAGTAGTCGCGGGTTTCACATACACCCACCCCACTAATTCGTCATAAGACTATACTGTAAATAAAAATACCATAAGGAAACGACGAGTGATAAACTAAAAAAGCAAAATAAATAGAGTAGCAAAAAAATTATTTTAAAAAGAGGCTGCTGTGTAAGTCGTTATACTGTGCCTCCAGTATAGAAAAGATCCCACACCGTTCAGCAATGATATAGGTAAGTGCAAAGTGCGGTGTATTTTGATTAACATGGCGATGAAAGTAGACAGAATCACATTCTCTCCACACAATGACATCATTCTATGAGAAAAGACCATATTCTTGGTAGATTGTGGGTGATAAGAAGTGCTGAAGATGTTCCATAGAGAGATGCAGCATATAGGCAATGGTTCCTATAAGTATAAAGCTAATTTCATATAATTAATAGAAATAAACATGAATAGATAAAAGTGAATTTGATCATAATTTTAAAATTACAAAGAGCAAGTTTGAAGATAAGCAATAATATTCTGTGCAGACTTTCTAATTTCGTATATTGCGAAAGGAAATCGAATTCGAACAGGCAATGCATAAATACATTTGCATATTTTTTTTAAACTGTGAAAAATAATTGTGCATCCATTAAAATTTTTTTATATTTAGAAAAATTGATGTGCAAGAGTTGGCAACACTGTTTATCTTTTGGATTTGATTAATATTTAAATTACATTTTTTGGTTTATAAGTTGAATATTTATCATATATTTGTTGGTTTTTTTAAATATTTATCATCTAAATAATCATTCTTTCTATTCGAGAATTTATCGATACACTGTTTAATGAACTACCTTTAATAAAAGACATTTAAATAATCAAATAAACCATTATTATCATAATAATAAAACATGTATTATTTTATAGATTGAGTTTTTGAATTATTAGATGTAAAGTTACATTTTAAACCTTTTGCTGTGATCTAACAAAAATTTTATAACCTTTATATATAAAGTACCATATTCTCTATAATTAAATTATAGTTTATCTGCACATTCGAAACATGAGCATATTTATAACATTCTTCCTATGTTTTTTCAGTATAGCTACAATTTTTTTATGCATTATCCTGGAGAAATCGGTAGTATAAAGTTATTTGAAACACCAAACCGGTTATATGATAGCAAAAAATATGTAACTTGATTTTACAAAGGAAATTTTATAGCACATACTTTGATTGAATATGATATAACTAGTTTCTAAAGCGACTTCCGCAAGAATTTTATTTGATTGATATTAAATTTTCCACATCAAATAATCCTTTTAAAAATCATAAACTTCATACTTCTTTTGTTATTATGTATGTTTTCTGAATATAATGCAGAGTCTTAGGTTAATGGAAATATAATTTTATTATTGCTTAGTATCATTTGTTATGGGCATTCTAAAACCATGTGCTTATTGAATTAGAAAATTATATTTTGAACACAAATTCACATCCAAATATATAATTTTAAATACCCATCAAATTCGATACTATATTTGCAGGAATATCCAGGATGTTTTTATAACTAAATATAATGCCATAAAGATTCCTATAATTTGAAACCCATGAATCAGCATGTATTTTTGAAAAATTAAATCAGAATAAATTAATTGGTATATGTAAAAACATCATTCTTCTTTTGATGATCTTGTTTTTTAAAAGGGGTAAACGCAATCTTAACTTAACATTATTTATAAAAATCAGAAACAGTAAATGGACAAAAATATTGAAAACTCAAGTTCCCACAAAAAGAAAATTTCGCTTTCAAATAATTCGAAATTACAGAGAGTCACAAACATCAGCATTATTTTCATTTCGTCTGTCACTTTAAGCTTCATTCTAATCCATTGTTATTTGGTTTTAAGAAGAAAGACGTGGGATTTAACAAATGAATTTGTGCAAAATTCACTATTACTTTTGGGATTCTACAGCTTTATTGCATTCCCATACGTTATCTTAAGACAGCAGGTCACAAAGAAATCAAGTGCTATTATTATTAGCGATTTTATAGGATTTTTAGATTTCATAGCGATTTTAATGCTCGTCATCACAATGATAAAGGACAGTACTTGAAAAAACATACTATTTATGTCTTAGAAAAGGCTAATATTGGCTGATCTACATTTAAGCAAGCTATTTTCAATAAAAAATACAACCTTGTACCATAAAAATATACCATTTATAGTGAACATTATTAAATATATCCTTACGGCAACAGATAAAAAGAAAGAGTACAAGCAGATTTCAAAAAATAGAACATGAAGTCATACAATAAAGCGTCATTTTAGTTCTTAGCAATTTAGCAAAAGTTTTAAAACAAAAAATTTATTAAATTAAGTCTATTTATCAATTTTTATTGTTTAGATACATCAAAAACTATATTACTTTTACAGAATAAATGCTCTATCAATTTATAAAATATATATACAATTCATGGATGGGATTTCAAAATATTATCACAAAGAATACCGCAGACGACTTGCAATCGAGCGCAACACGAAAGCCAAATAAGCTCATTGTTTTGATACAAATATTGGAGAGCATC
Source organism: Rhyacophila brunnea (assembly GCF_057557595.1). Taxonomy (NCBI): domain Eukaryota; kingdom Metazoa; phylum Arthropoda; class Insecta; order Trichoptera; family Rhyacophilidae; genus Rhyacophila; species Rhyacophila brunnea. Next base: position 25,826 of record NW_028232906.1, read on the forward strand.
TCCTGGACTTTATAAGATATAATGTTGCAAGTGACAAAAGCCGAATGATGAGAGCTGATGAGCACTTGAAAAAATTACAAAGAAATTGAAAAGGCTGAAAATGTTGCATTTAACGAATAAAAAGAAATTAAAGTGTGGAAACAAAATACCTTCATACATATATATAAATCTAATTTATCTAATATTTTATATAAATTTAAAGCTAATAGACCATCAGAATGATGCAGTTTGATTACTGAGGCACAAGTGACGAAGAAATACATATTTAACAGATTGATTACAGGCAATAATTAGATTTTATCTACAACAAATTTCTGCTTTCAAGAAGCAATTCGATGCAATTTAAAGATTTAATTGACACATGTTTACCTAAAGCTATAAATTAGTAATTTTTTTTACTTCAGACAAATAAAAAAGAAGTTAAAATATTACAAAACAATCCCGTGCAGAAAAATTATTTTTAAACATTATGTGATCCCGCTCTGAATACAAAAACTTAAAAAGAATATTGACCAGAACAAAAAAAATCATCGCTTAAAAAAATTAAAAAAAATGGGCCAAGGAAGTACAAAACAAGCTTATTACAAATCGATCGAATAAAAATTTTCTTGCACAAAACCGCAAAAGATTTTTTTGTGACTGTATAAGATGTTTTTTTAGGATTTAATAAAACACCACATACTAAATATGCATAACTTCTAGTACATAATAGATGCCTTTAAACGAATCAAAAAATAATTTACGTAACATATTCAAAAAAAAAAATAATCTTATCAATAACCTCAATGATCTTTAATGCTATTTTTACATGCTGAAACTCATATTAAGAGAAAATCTCTCCATTACAGAATTTTTTAAATATTTCGTAATGATTTAAACTAAAAGATTATTTGAAACGACCATAATTTATTTAATTCATTTAAATATATCATACATTCGACATCTATAAAATTTAATTATAAACTATGATTCATCAAAAATATGTCTATTTTTTTTTAGATTACACAAAAACCTTTTTAGAATAAGAATAGGCTATTATTATGCAAGATACACACTAAAAAAACCATAATTTAATATATAAAACATAATATAAAGAAAAATAATTTGATGTACATTTAAAAGAATAAAACTATTATGTAGATTGAGCAAGTGTGTATCAACTAAAATATTTATTAACAGTTTAATTCCCTTTCTTTATTTAGAAATAGAAAATAATAATAAAAATACAGAGAAAAAAATCCATATAAATTCGTCTTTCTATTATATTAGCCGTGAATATAATGGGGTTTACTTAATGATTTATTGCCGTATGCTTTTACGAAAAAAAACGCCATTTCTTACCGAAAATATTTCTAAAACTTTCAGAAATCCGAATCAGATAAAATATGTAATAATATTATGTTCACTAATCACGCTTAAAAAAACCCTAGGTCAAATATAATAATTCTATATGATAAACATGAAATATATTTCTTTTATAATATTTGTATATTTAATAAATTTTATTTAATATAGCCAGAGTGCATTTTCCTGGCATAAATAAAATCCATATCGGATTAAAAAGGCTTTTAAAATATGAAAAGATCATATATATACTATTTTTCCATATAGTCAACTCTAATACCAGTTTTTGTATTTGATTCTTCACTTTAATAATTTTAGAATATAAAATCATAATATTAAACCTGCTCTTTCCCTTAAAATTCTCTTGTGCAGTTAGATCTATTTAATCCAGAAAAACACTAATTTTTTGATTTAAAATTCTTAAAGCATATTTTCAGTCTACATCTATACTTACGAAAAAAAAGAATTTGCATGTAATATTAAAAGAAATCAATCAAGCCTTGCATTAGTTTAAAAATACAAGGTTGCCGAATTGATAAAGAATTTATTGTATATCATTAAATAGTATATTGTTTATTATGATTAAACATTTCTTTATATTATTGGGCATTTTTTTAACGTTTTTTATTAACATATACAAATTAATATATATCTATTTAAGTTACACTGTGCACTTAGAATTAAAATTTTCCTATATTGCATAAAATATAGAATAATTGGAAATAATAAATGTTCGTATAGTTGCAATAATTACTTTAAATTTCTATTGTACAATTTTTTACTGGATATATGTTTTATAATAAATTAAGCGCAGCAATAGACTGTTTATGAACCTTTTTAATGAAAAAAAGGGGCTATAAGATATTTTTATGTTTTTCTGTGAATTTTTAGTAGTTTTATCAAAAAAATTTTCATGATCATGTATGATAGTATTATTATTAGCATTCATAACTGGTACACAATTTTTTTTTGCAACCACGTTTACGAATAAGGGCAATCAAAAAAAATGTGTTTTCTTTTTTTAATACAAATTTCACGAATTTTCCTAAGTTTATTGCACAAAAAAATACATATGGTTTTTATAACTATAGAATAAATTAGATTTAGAGAAGTTTGCGTTTAAAAAATATTTTAAGATGTTAACTTTGCAAGAAAACGCACAAGAAAAGTAATAAATTGTTTGAAATTTTATAATTAAAAATAATTTTTTTCTAAATTTTTGTTGAATTTTTATGAGCAAATGTACAAAAATAAACTAGTCCCAAAGAAAATTTAAGCAGATATTTTGTCAAAATAATAGGAATAAATGCTTAAATTGTAGTTTAATCTTATGAAATAAAAATCCATTAAGACATTATGAAACTAATAGAAATAAATTTTTAAAAAATGGATTAATTTACCCATGTTCACAATCGAAAAGATAGATTTTTATAGCAGATTTTTTTAGAATGTACATGTATATATAATTTCCATGTATTTTGATAGTAATTTTATGCAAAATACCTCTTTTTAATGGCTAAAAAAATATAGAAATCGGAAAACCCTATATAGTAGAGGATGAAATTTTTAGACTGGGTTTTTCATATGTAAAAAAAAAGTATATGAACACACACATTCAAAATTAATTTAATATATATATATGGGTACCAGCAATAATTGTTTAGATCTTGAAATAAAAACCCTTTTTATTCAGATAAAATATATAATAAGATTCAGAAAATATGTAATAATTATAAATTTTTTTTTCATCTTTATAGATTTTGCTTAGAAAAGTCTTAGCGTTTTTTGTGTATTTTAGAATTTATGTTATTTAGAAAGCAAAAAATATAACAGTCCGTAGGAAGATGATAAAAAATTCTAGGTGTCTATATATTTACATCCAAAAATGTTTGTTGTGAAAAATCCGAACGAATTAGAAGCAGACTTGGAATCAAACACACATTCGCAAGAAAACTTGAACTCATCAAATTTGAGAGAAAAAGAGCAGGTGATTAAGATAGATTAAGGAAAGGTGTCAAAAGATTTATCAGGAAGTTGTGATAATTCCAAATGAACTGAATACACTTTAATAAATAAAATTGAAAAAAAGAAACATAAAATATTGAAATTAAATATCAGACTCCACCCAAAAAAAGCGGCATAAAAATTTTCAAAACAATAAACTGATACAGAGATTGTTATCCGGGGAATCATAGGTACAAAAAAAAAAGAAGATGTAAATGTGATCCTTGTAATTATATTATTCCAAGTTTCAGGTAACACTGTTGAACTTAAAAAGTAAATTATAAACATTTGAAAATTATGAATGAAACATTTTAATATTTAAGATGCTAAATTAATTAATATTTTTTGGTTTTACATATAATTATTATTATACACATTTTGAAAAGATTATAAATATTATAATGAGATTAATTTACATATGATAATGCAAAAATTGCATAAATAATGCAGTAGATGAAACAAGATTTTTTTTACATAATAAAACAACTTTTAAAATATCTTAAGGCATGAACAAAAAAACAAGGATTACAAAGAAATAAACATATGTATTTTTAAATCTATGATCAGCCAGTTTGTTTCATAACTAAAATCAAAATTTAAGAGCGTAGCTTATGAAAGATAGAATTTTCGAGCTACTTAGGTATCTAAAATTACACTAAATTCATCTGAAAAATTATTTATTTTTTTTAGACTAAGTGATTTCTCATTATAAGTTGATATATATGTTCAGAATACTTTTTGTATCTATATTTCTGTTTCGAAGACACTTGCGCACAGAAATTCTATATTTTAAGACATAAGCGAAAAAAAAATATTCAAATAACAATAAATTTAGTATAATAAACTAGAAAATTTATAGCAGCTGATCGTGAAGCAGAAAATTATTTTAAATCAAAATATATATAAAAAAAGATAACAATAAAAATCTAAGACGTAAATGGCAGCAAATTTATAAATATTTTTAATGCATCGAAAACTATCAGAAATATGTAAAACGCAAGAAAAACATTTTTAAGCAAAAATAAAAAATAATCATGAACACAATAACTTTTGAACCAATTACTTTTTACAATATTTAAAAAATCGAATACGTAATATACCTATTTAACCGCTAATTCACAAAGTTAGAGGTATTCTTTTGAGGCCATAAATAATGTAAAGAGCAGTATTAAAGAAACATAAAGCCAGTAATACCAATAACTTATCGTTTTGTATAATTATTTGTTTAAACGCGTGAAAGATTTGCAGATTTCTTTGCTTTTTAAATTATTTTGAAAATAGAGAATTACTATTTAAGCTTCTTTATATTTTATTCTTATATAATATTGTAAGAATACAAACCATTTGATAATTTACTGTTTAAATTTGCAAAATAAGGCAAAAAATATTAATTTTGTAGTATTATGCATAGAATATGCACTAAATGACATATATTTATTCATAAAGTGACAGAAACGGAAATAAAATCTGTTCATGTAACTTTATAGAGAAAAAACAAATGATATCTCGTTAAAAGCATTAGAAAATTCAATCAACATGCGTTAAAAATTATTTTATTGATAGATGCAAATTTTGATATTTCAATGTACGTAAAATCTACTCTAATTCAGTTAATCACATTTTAATCATCATTGTTTAGTACCAAAATGATCACAACAATCACAAACAGGTGCAAAATGATAACAGAAACGAGTAGCTCATATAGTTTTCAGTGCGAAACTGAACCCATAGGTCAAGATCTATATACACAATAAAATACAAAAGACACATATGGGCTTTTATAATAAATAAGAAATCAGCAACTTAAATAAACATTTAGCTTTACAATATTACCATTTTAATATTATGTGTTTTTATAATGCTTTATAACAGAAATTTAGATATAGAATGCATTATAAAATGATCAAAAAATCTTTAAGGTATAAAAGTATAAGGTGAGAAAGTTGGGTTTTCAAGTATCGAAAAATAGAAAAATAGATTAACGAAATAAGACTGTAAATTTTTAAAAAGATTCCTGTTTTAATTTCAAAATAAAATTTTTCAGTATACCTAATACTGTTTATCTTTGTAAAAATTCTATTCTAAAATCCATAATGATTTACATTATCCAAATCAAATATTTCCTTATAACTATTATTAAATTTTAGAATTTTGCAATATTCAAATGCCAGGATTGCAGTAAAATCAGTTTCTTATAATATTTAAAAATAAACCCTTTCTTCGAAATATAATGTTAATTATTTGCTTAGTCATCTTATAAACAAATGCGCTTATCCTAGAGATATAGTTTCGTAAAATAAACAAAGGTTAGCATTTACCATCGAAATAGATAGATTGCAGTATTCTCTGCTAAAATATCTGAATGCACTTTGCACATCAGTTTTTTTTTCAAGTTGATTTTTTTTTGTGATTTGTATTTTTATAGAGGCCAGAAATCTCTTTGTTATATGCACAGGTAAACATATATTTCTTATAAACTGCTTTATAGTTCTAAAATGAAAGAGTAGTCAATCTATTAGATTACAGTTTATTGTAAAAAATATGTTATTTTCTATTTAAATACTCTTCTATTTGAACAGCAAGGCTATTATGCAGCAATTACCAATATATTGCATGCGTAAGGCAAATAAAATTTGTTAAATTATATAGATAGTAAGCTATCATATATTTTTTTATTTAGAAAGTACTGGAAAAGCGATGCATATGGTTTTAAAGGGATATTTATGCAGACATGTGTTATAATACGCATTTAAAGTATCTTAAAATAAACACCTTATTTATAAAACAAAGCAAAAACATTAGTTTTATATGTTTTCTTATTCTCGATGTTTTCAAATCTTAAATAAATAGAAAAATATTCATGTTAATCTGAATGAATGATTCTGGTAACTAATGACGAAATTAGCATGAAAAATCGATATCAGGTTACATTTCTTTTTCTTGGGTATAATTTTGTGGTTTTTTCACATAATATAATAATAGAAAGAAAAGAATTCCGTATATAAACAATATTGAGATGGAATTTTTTTTTAGTCTGAATTTATCTCCTTTTGGTATTTTGCGGCTATAAGATTATGTTCCATTGTAAATTAAAAACACAATGAGTTTATAATTAGCAAATTTTTGTGAGAGATGTGGTGTACATTGGTATAAAAAATTTATTTTCTAGTAAAATTTTTATGAATCTAAATATGTGTAATGATATTATTTATTTTACAATTATCTTACGTAAATCTTTTGCCGGATATCCATATAAAGTCAGACATAAAATACATTAAGTAGTATTTTATTACTCGGTATCACACAAAGGAGGGCTTTTCTAGGTTTTAAATATAAATAAGTTGATGTAATTAATAGCTAAAAAATCATATAACAAATCATTATTCGATATCATTTTTCGAATGTAACTATATAAAAAACTCCGAGCTTGCCGTGAAATATATGGCTCCGATTGCCCATCAATGCTCATCATTAAAAAAAATGATGTTCTATCATTTAAAAATATCATAGAATTTCTAAGTAGATTTATAATAAATTGATATTACGATTCATTATTTATTTATTCTTCTATTTCTTTATTGAAAATATAAAAGATAGAAAGAAGCACTATATATTTTTTTAATATTCACAATTTTTAGCTGTGAGCTAAACTGTTAATTAAAAAAATGACCAAATTAATTTTTGTCACTGTAAAAGACACATGCAACAACATAATTAGCCATAATGTAAGGCTATTTAATTACATTAGAAGATAATATGTTTATAATTATCTAAAAATCCCCGTATAATTATAAAATCCATAAAATTATATTTTCTTATGTGATATTTAGACAAGCCAAATTTCATATATAATATTTAATTTCAAAAAAGATTTTTATATAAAGCAACTGATAAGTAAACAGTACCCACATTATGTTTATAAAATATGAATATAGAATGATTAGGAAATATAATATTAAAACCATATTTTTGTGATAAGATTTTATATTTCACATAGCTCATATTAAACAACATATGGTTCAATTATGAATCATGAATTTATTTCTGAAATATATAGTCTTAAATATTTTTTGAAAAGAGCATTTTTATATATCTTTTCGGATTTATTAGTAACCTTGCTAAATTTTGCATGCATATTTCTGATGCTATAAGCCTTATTATATATTTCTTCATAATAACAAAAATCTACTAGACAACATTCAGATCTTTTGTAAATTATTTATTTTTAAAAGGCAGTTTTGTTTTTGATTAGTGGATTCATAACAAATGTAAAATAATACTGAATTAGAATAGGACCAAGAATTTTTCTAAATGTTTTTTATGCGTTTTTTTTTTATAAAATACAATTTTATAATATTAATCTAAATTAAATAAACATAGAATTCGTTAATCAAGAGGTTTTCTAATCTCTAGATATAAAGAGCCGAAACAATTTAGAACTAAAATCTATAGAGAAGAAAAAATCTCAGATATCAGTATGGCCCAATAAGAAAGGCGTATACAGTAAAAAAATGCGATTTGGTAATATAGAAATACAAGAGGTATTCTAAATTACAGATTTTTCTTGATTTATACACAATAAACTGTAAGAATATAATTTAAAATTACTACAAATAAAATATTTTTACAAGAATTTACAGGAGAATTAAGTGTCTATAAGTTTTCAAATAAATTCCCGGTAGATTGTGATTGATTCACAAAATAAAAGATATATATAAAGTAAAGTTGAATTTTCAATAACTGTTTATAAATTATAAAAGTGAAGTATATCATTGGAAATAAAATTTTTACCTTGAATTTTACAAAAATCACTTTCAAAAAATAAAAAAAAGAGCTATAAAAACATTAAAAATTTTCTATTAAACATTAAATATATTACAAGAAAAAAATTAAAATGCATAATTTATTCGACCTTTAAATTTTGGAAATGTAACATCACAATATTCGATAAAGGGAAACTTTATAAAATGATTTAATAGCATAAATTCATGATAAGAAATATGATATTCGTAGAATAAAAAAATTGCTGGTTGAAAATTATAAGCACAAAATTACAAAAGGTTAAGAAATTTACTAAAAAAATTAAACAAAAAATATTTTTTAGCACTGCTCAATTATGGGACAAAAAAAGTGGTGCAATGAATCCTATTAAAGATATCAAATAATCATGTTTTAAAAAGAGTGAAATTCTTCAAGGTATACATAAAAGCAAATCGTGACGCTCTATTAAATAGACCAGTCCCGTGTAATAAAGAAAATTCTTGTTAAAAAAATAGCATTCAAAAATATAATTCAAAAATAAAAACTGTATTTCCACTATAAGTTTCAAATTCTACTTTGGCCACAAATCAAATATAAAACATACATATCATAAATTACATCAGCTCTGATATAGACTACTAAAATTAGAATTATGTATATTATATTTTTTTATTTATATATTTATGGGTTAATTTTCTTTTTAATGATTTTATCTATTTAGAAGTGTTCAGCGTGTAGGAAATAAAGCACAATTCCTTGATGCATCTTTTGACATTTTCCGCTGATCTATCTTCATCAACTGCTCTTCTTCTCTCAAATGAGATGAGTTCAAGTGTCTTGCGGAGTGTGAGGACTTGCATGTATGCTTCCACTTCGTCTGGGATTTTTAAATTCTTAACATATTTTTCATGATATTTAGTGACCACCCCATCCCAAGTCATCACAATTGGTATTATTCTTGTTTTACATTTGTAAATGAAACCAAGTTCATTCGCCAAGATATCATACTTCCTATATTTTTCATTCTCAACTTCAGTCAAGTTATCAAGGCTAGTTATACCTATTCAATCAGCGTAATCATATTTTCTTTTTTATCGTATAGAAAAATATCAGGTCTATTTTGTTTGATTAAAATATCCGTTTTTATTCGGGTATCAACTTTTTTTTCTGCTTTTTCGTTTTCCCTGATCTCTTGAATTGAGTGAGTTCTGATATTTTTGGTTTTCTTGAAGTTGCATCGTCTTGATAGGAGAAAATGAAGAAATCTTATGATTTCATTATGTCTTCGCGTGTAATCATGCCCTAACATTTTCTTGCATCTTATTGCAAAGTGATCAATTGTTTTCATAGCTCCTTAAAATGTGAGCATTTTATCCTCTCACCGAAAAAAGAATTATACATAACAAATAATTATGTAAGGTCTAGGCACTGATAAATTAGACCTTGTGAATGTAAATTTATATTTCAAGTTATGCCTATTAATACTAAAGGATCGAAAGAAGCATCAAAGGTGTCCTTTTAATTTAATTTTTAAAGAACACTAGAAAAAATCATTGATCTAATCTAATTTTACGCAGAAAACAGATACATATGAAGCAGTACAATATAAAGTCGATTTTATCAATCGAAAATATATATTTTTATATTATTTTGTATTTATGGGCCATATTTATAGTCGTAATTTTAGTTTTTGTTCTCAGGGACAGCTTGCTTGATTCTCTGTACATACAGTGTATTTATACTTTCGGCTATCTTCTTCTCTTCAAAGACTTCTTAAATGCCCTCTTTCTTTCGAGACCTATAAATTCAAGGGTTTCTCTCATCTTCAAGGTTTGAATATATGCCTCAACCTGGTTCGTCACATCTAGTTTGTTTTGGTACGTATTATTTCATAAAAATAATTAAATTTATATATTTATTGAGCAAATGACATTTAAAATATTATTACAATCATCGAAAAATGTAGTTAGAATTGCAAAAATAAACAATTTTAACATCAAAAATATTTCAATGAATTTTAATTGAATTTTGTAAATGACAAATATGTAACTTGTCTATAATGTCACTTATGGTAAGGAATTTATCGCAATTCAATACATTTATAAATTGAATAAAATTACAGTCATATAGTCTTACCTGTATGCAAATTCTTAACACTTATCTGTCATAAATTTTCTAAGAAAATACATTTTTAATAAATTAAAATATCTGGGCATTATTACATCATATAAATATTATAAATTTCTGGTTAAAGATGTGGTATAATTACGACATTCCATAAAACTATGATGCTGTAGTCTGCAATTATATATAAAAAAACCACAAGATTGCACCTAATATATATGAGACAGTCATATTTCAGAAAAACATTAAGGTTTAAAATTTGTTCTACAATATGTTAAATACCTTATTCGCAAAAATTGTGATAAATAGATATAAATATATATATCTATAACATCATTTAAAACGGATACAAGTTTTAAATATAAAATGCTACAATTATATTACAAAAAGTCTTCAAACCCTAGAATAAACAATCGGAAACCGAACTTGAAAGAACGAAAAAACTGCGTGAAAATAGCCATGATAAACGCACCAATCAAATCTGTACAAAGAGGAATCTCTTTTACCAATTTTACAAAAAGCATTTGATATGATTGATCGTTAGTCTTTTAATCTGCTTAAAAATCAAAAATACAACAATAAATTATTGCATTGAATCTAAATAAAAAAATCAATATATCTCAGTAAAAGAAAACAGAAATTTTAAGAAATAAATATTATCGAATTAATACAGGTGACAGTTATCATCAGCACTGTTTGTATTATGCATGGGGCTGATAAGGAGTAAGTAGAAAGAAAAAGTCCAAATATCTCATGAACTGAACATTAAGGAATCACAACCAAATAGATATTTACACTAAGATATAAATTTTTTCCGAAGACAACATAACTAAAAAACAATGTCCAATTGCATCTCGATTCTTTATTTGCATCGGAATGATAAAATGTTATATAATTAATTATTAATCATATAATTTTCAATTTCGAAAATGAAATGAATGTACAGTAATACCTAAGGATATTATTTAAATCAGGAAAGTGGAGAAAAGCCCAAAAGAATGATAAAAATGTAATAAAGTATCATAGTGTTATAATATATTATTCAAAACATTATGAAAGATATAAATTATTATTCATTATTTCACATAAAATACCATGGTGGCTAGTATAATTCAGAAGTGGAAGTTCAATATAGCTATAAAATGGACTATGGGGCAGTTAAATAAATAAAGAAAATTCCACAAACTATAATCATATTATATATGAATACAAAAAAAAATTAGGAACCGGACTAGAAGATATAGAATTAATAATTAAAAACTATTTATTCCGCTACAAAATTAACAGAACCGAGAAAGCAAACGAATAACTTAAATAATATATGCTAAATTATAAAAGAACTATGCAATTCACCTAGAACTAGTACATACTTCTTAGAAAAGTTTACATAAGACGAGCAGATTTTTCAGAGCTCGAATGAAACCAAATAAAAGTTTTTATGCGTAAAATTAAATCTCTTTCATGCGTCAAAACAACCATACTTCTATAGAATTTAACGCTTTTAGACATATATAATAAAAAATTGCTGCAATGTGGTACATCAGACAGATAAAATAGCAGAGTTTCGTTAAATTTTGATAGAAACATCTTTTTTTATGTAAGATCGAGGTGCCCACAATAAAACGACACTTTTAAATCCGTCTACCAACTTGGCGAGCCAATGAAAAAAAGCTTTTTCATGTATATAAAAGATGACACGATCTGATAGTGAGGTGGCAAAATTTAATTTGAGTAAGAAATAAATTTCTAAAAATATAAAGGAGATCTGAAGATACTCTAAACATATAAATGCATAAGGAAATTACGAAAGAAGAATTTGATGTAAGCAAGAAAAAAGATTATAAATTCCATTTGACAGACCAGAATTTTTGTGTATTATTTAAAAAAAAACTGCATCACACTGATCAATTTTTATTTCTTAAGATAAAAATATACAAACCTGTAAACAAATTATTTCTGAAGTAAAATATGCAGGCATGTGAGCGGTAACTTATATGCAAATAATAGCTAACAAAAATAATCAATTTTATTTTCTTCGGGGGAGGTGTTGATAAAGTATCAAAAAAGGTAAAAGAATCTATGAACTAGACCAAGGACTTACAACAGCTTTATTATTGCAAAAGATCTCGCAATATATGAAGATTTAATAGGATTTTGAAATAAAAAAGAGCCTAAAGTGTAAATTCACTATGCACACAGACAATAGAAAATTTTGTTCGTAAAAACAAAAGCAAAAAATATATATTATTTGACTTATTAAATAATTCAATGTTATTTTCACATGCTATTTTGCAGTATTTTGTTTCTTTACGAAATATTATATAATAAAATAAAACGCACAACTCGTTAAATATTTTCAAGCCATTTTTATAAACAAATTATAATATAAGAGGTTTGATGTATTTTTTAAAAATAATTTATACCTTTTTTATTTACAATATGAAAATAAATATGCAAGTCGGCATTTAGTTTAAGGCTTTTAAAAGTTTCACACACAAAAAACATGCTTATACTGAAATAAAACTATTAAATAACATTTTTTGATTTGATTCCGAGGCACCAAATATAATAATTCCAATAGCAAAAAGTCTAAAAAATATTACCCAAAAAATTAGTTTTCGTCATATAACTATCATATTTTCAGCACAAATGCCATAGAGGGTGTTTTTTTATAACGTTATAACCAAGGATATTCCTAAATATTAAGTATCAAAAAAATGTACGATTTATAAAGAATTGCGATAAATTGCGTTATAAAAATGCATTCAAACGATCATTTTCTAGTTTTTGCATCGATCTCGTATTATTTATGACCAGAACAATAAATGGCTCATATCTAAGCTTTCGATATATAGGATCAAATATAATAGCAATACACATGTATGATACTAAATATAAAAATTTAATAAATCTGTGCGGTTATAACCTGATTTTGCAGCTAAAAAAAGATGGGATCTTAGTATATTTCTAAATTTTTCAAATTGTGCTATGTTTAAATAAATATTCGCAAAAATGTAATATGCTATATTATTGTTAAATCAAGGTTTACCTATATTCAGATACAATAAATAAGCATCCAGATAGTTCTTAGAAGAATTTGATGTATTTTATCTTATAAATTTATCACATTAAAAAAATAAAATCTAATTTATATTGGTTTTGATAAAAATATACATGAATTAGTGATGCAATATATTGACTAAAAATCAATTTTTTTTTATTTTAGTTTTGAATCTTCTTTGACATTATAAAAGCAAGTTTCAAATAGGTAATTAAATATATTTTTATACAAGCTTTTTGTTGATAAAAAATGTAGGAAAAAATCAAAAAAGCTTATAATGTGTTAAACAGCTAACTATAATTATAATTCATCATTTAAAATCACCAAAAACACCATAAATATGCTATAGTCGTTTTTGCAATAATGTAGTAGCCAAAAGGAGAACATATTGAAATGAATTATCTTGTGATTTTTCTATATGCTATTTAGTGTAAAGTTACTTCTTCTTAAATAAAATTATGATATACACAAATTTTTCATATTGGTATTGCATAGAAATAAAAATAAAACTATTGCGTTTTTGACAGAAAACTACAATAAAAATTTGTAAATTATCTTTTATTCTTTCCATTTTGGAGCGATAGAAATATTGGCGTATAAATATATTTTTTAACGCTTTAATTATTTTAAAGATCTTTAAAAAGTTATAAAATGTATCATTACGACACTAAATCCATAAATCAGAGTTTTTTAATTCATAAAATGTTTGAGCATATATTTCAGTTTGTTTAGATACTTAAAAAAACCAACCGACAATTTATAAATACTTTTCCAAGTTTTTATATTTCATGGCTATTTATAGATCTTTGTTCCAATCTTTGAATTTGTGAATGTTTATTTGCTGCCAGAGCATACCAACATAGTTTCATATTTTAAATGCAGGTCATTTATAGAAAATTTTGATAAATAAGTATATATTAATGGATTTTTAGTTTTTATGTTATGATTGCAATTTATATGACATGCGAAAGGTCAATTTAATGCTATTTTTGTAATATATTTTTATTTCTGCTTGTATGTTTTGTGTAATTCTGAACAATGTGTTTACTATTTCTATGGTATTTTAGAAGATCAAAATCACGCGGCTAAATGAGTATCTATTTGATAATTCAATATTTTAATGCGTGTGTTCTTAATCAAACATTTTGACAATCTAGTTGCAGGGTGTTACGTGTCTTTAGTGCAACTATATAATGCTCTTAAAAAGTTCCACCACATAAAATGTTTCGATTCAGAATCAATTCTATTTTTGCTATTTATTCTGGCTTAAATTTTCGCTTATAAAACATTTAGAGGAATATAAAATTTCAATCAGCGAGTTTTCTTTGCAGAAAGATTTTGATTTTTTGGTGATTTAGTCAATATGATTTTATAAATTCTTGCGCTATATATATTTCTACAATAATCTTCGATATATATGTTTAAAAACGAACATTATTTAATCGTGACAGGTTTATCAAGTTTTCTTTCTGTGTTTTATGAACTGCAACACGTCATGTGATGACTTTAATGGTTGTGATGTTTCTTTTAAATACTTAAAAGCTTATTTCCCTATAATAAATTAATTTTTACGTGAAATATTCCTTAGTTTACCTTTATGGTATACCCCTTAATAATTCAATTGTTTATAATATTTTTAATATAAAATAAAAAATAATAAACAATTAAAAACCTATATTTCGAACTTAAGGACAAATACAAAAGATACCTTATATGCATTTTTTGTCCTTTTGCCAATATTTAAAGACTTTTTTGAATTCTTATCTTTTTCATCAAAAAAAAGCGACAGCTCAACATATTAAAATTATTTTTATACAAAAGTATATGTAAAACATGCAATCCAATCTTAATAGGATTTTTTTCGTAAAAAATTACGGTGTCATCGGCAAACAAATTTTTAAAATAATGTGATTTTAATCGTTAATAAGCTTGTTCAATTGATCATGATAAATATTTCCTAAAAATTTATTTATACTTGCAATTTAAAGCAAAAATATAATAAAATAATTCAATGCATAAAATATTGTTAACAAAATAAAATTTTCGATACATAAATCAAATCATAATTTACTTTTGTGCATGTTTAAAGTAAAAATACACATTTGTATCCTTTAAAGCATAAATCAAGTTGCTTCTATCTATATAATATATAATTTTATCCTGTAATTAGCATTATATGTATAGTAATAAGGGGATATCTACATTCGTGTCGCTGAAATGCAGCAGTAATATATAAAGAAACAGTTTAAACTCAAAAATAAATTTATAAAATCACATCGTTAATTTACTTTTACAAACGAAATCTTTTAGTCTGTTTAATAACAGGAAGAGGCACTTTAAAAATAATCAGAAACAGCTTAAAATTTGATATCTTCGCTTGTAACATATGGAATAAAAAATAATTAAAAATAATACATCCTTATAAGCTACATGAGCTTTTTTAGATCATTTAATTTACAGAAATCATCATATATTAACATACAAAAAAGGTAGCTCTGCATATGTAAGATCACAAAAATCCAGGACAGTGGTAATAACGTAAAAAAATTATTTAATTTTATCTTTTATAAACCGCTATTCTAAGTAGTTAACAACAATATGCAAGGCTTTATTTCAATAAAAATTTACGATTTTATAAAATAAATATATCTCTTTAGTGTAAAAATCACCCTAAAATGATTATAAGAGTACGAAGATAATCAAATTTCATCTTTTTATTTGCTAAACTGAGAAGTCTAAATAATATTGTCATAGATGGGGGTCTAAATTCAGAAGAATAAGCGAACGCTATATGATCTTTGAATTATATCAATATCCATATTTACGAGAAAATCAATTAATACACGGAAATATTATTTGCTTGGGGATATATTAGAATACCAAAAACTGTTTATTACGCTTCAAACATAGCAATTAATGTGCAGCATTCATTCATCAAAATTAATTAATTATATTAAGATCAACAAGGCTTTGTAAATTAAAAGAGTATATTGTTATATTAGAATAAATCATGTAAAAATAATCGAATTTAAAAAATATTATTTTATCCGGATAACTTAAAATTTACCATACTTCGTAGTTATGATGGGGGGGGGGTTACGAAATAATAATATAATTCATATAAAAAAAAGTTGGGAATGTCAACTGAAGAGGAAGCATCCGTATAAATAATAGGATTGAGAATGAGCACTTAAACTAAAAATTCTAAAGAGAAGAAGATATATACAGGAAGAACTTAAAGATGATTAGAAAATCACCTAGACTCATTCTAAAAAGCAATCTCAAATTTTATTTGAACAACTATAAAAAGCATCAGATCATATGAGCCCACAAAAAAAATCAAAATTCGTCCGCATTATAAAAACGACAAAGAAGGAAGAATAAATATAGAAATTTAAATGCATCGTAAGATGTAAAAAAATAACTTGTAACTACTATTATAGATCACAATTATGTAATTCCCGAAATACGACATCAAAGATCATTATTATATGTCTCTCCGTCAGTTTTTTTAATTTTTTAGGGTAATTTCATATAAACCATTATTTATTAAACCAAGTATACATAGTAACAATACATAGAAATACATATATTAAAACAATTTTTTTTTAACCAATAAAATAAAAAAAATTTGTCCAAATTTACAATAGAAAATGTTATGATTCTACATAAATTAAATAAATAACATCTTTATGGATACAATCAAATATTATGAGTCTAGCAGCTATGACTTTGAAGATAAAATCTGACAAAAAAGAGAAGAATTTTAGAATTTTGTATAAAATTCTTCATTAAGTAACAATTTAAAATAAAAGAGACACAGAAACCATTCTCTTCTTTAAAGTTTTCATTTCTTTTATATTTTTTTCTTTTGTTTTCTGCAAAAATGCAATCTGCATCCACAGCATAATTTCACCATTTGTTAGATTCAAAAAAAGTGTTTATATTTTTTTAGTTTTTTTATATTATTGATTCTATAGTTTTCAATTTTTTGAAATATCTAAAAGGTTTTTTGTTTATTCTTGGGTTACGTTTCTTCTTTCTGATATAAATATATACTAGGGTATAGACAGCACATTGAAAATATCTAACAGCACCATAATGTATACACAACACTTTAATATGATTCATCGTCGAAAAAACAGCTTTTTCAGTTAAATGATATGAGCTTAAGTGTCTCGTTTGTTATATATGTGTAAAAAATATGTAAATAAATGTTTAAAGAAAATATATTTGATTTTTTAAGCGTGTTTATTAAATTCTATAATTTTACCAATTTATGTTTAACAGTGCATAACAAATTTATTATCATAATCGAGCCATTAATTTATTTATTTTTGATATCAATTACTTATATTAAAATCCTTGTTCATCGACAGCTGTTAATATCCTTACAAAATAGGCTATTAAATCATCATGTTATTATAAATATGAATATATCTATTAAAAATCCTATTTACAATTTTAAGTATTGAATAATTGATATTTTTAAGCAAGGACGATTTTGCTTTCTTCTAAAGAACCAATAAAAGATTATAAAAACTATAGCCAAATCAATTCCTCAAAAAATACAGAAGCTTGAAGCATAATTTATTACATATAGAAACAGCGCATATGAAACATTTCCCATTTCCTTCATCTATAACATACAAACATTGGATAATTTTCTTCTGCATATATTTTTTATTTCGTCATTCGTGATATTATCATAGTTTTTAATCTCTATTATTTTTTGCTTCTTAACATTTTTTTATATGCCAATCCTCTGAATGCTTGATATCTTTTAAAATGTCTTATCAATATCTCTTTTTAGACTAAAAAAATAATAAGTTTTTAATCTCAAATTATCAATTCTTTATCTTTTCAATAACTTTTATCAAAAAATATTCGAGAATAAACTAAATTACAAATGGAATCTATTGCCAAAAAGGAGAAATATTGTATTTTAAACAAATTTATATTAAATATTTTGCTATTTTTTTATTGAATCGATCGCAAATAAATAATTTATTGCTAGTAAAATATTATTAATTTGACATAGATATAATGAGTAATTTACAAAGATGAATTTATATTAAAATTTTAATTTAGCATTGCTCCCTCGTGAGAATAAGCCTATATATATTTATCATAATAATCATAATTTGTGGTGATTATCAGAGGAGATCATGTGTTTTTATTGATCATAATTCTATCATTCTGTCAAATGTCATATTCGTATTAATTACAGTATATGAATCTAGTTAGAGGAATATTTATTTTTATGTTTATGTTTTAATTTATTTTATTTTCTGTTATGATTTGATGTGTTATTGAAGTTTAATTTGTTAAAATACAAGTTTTGCGTGTATTCTATATCTTAGCCAATCGATCACATACAGGACACGCAAAATGTCGTTTATTTATTTACAAGATCGAGTGGAATAAATTTTTAATCGCTTCTTTCGAAAAAAATATTGTATCACATTTTTGCTTAATCAAGAAGTTCATATGCTTAAACCTTCACTTAAAGGGTCTAGCTATCTTAAAGAGATTTATTATTTATATGACCTAATGATAAATCATATAAATTACAAGATCCAATTTAGATCACAAAATATTTTAGATATCAATCATCCCTTTTAATACTTAAATACCCATATTTATTAGTAGAACATGAAATATCGAACAATTCTGGTAATTTTAGAATGCGTTTTCAGCGCAAACGAACTTTATTTTAAAGACAAACGTACATTTTTATTTATTGATAAAAATAGGAAGATTAAACAACATGATATTTATGCATTTTTAGATACGAACTATAAAATTTCAGCTTTTAAACACTTAAATGAATTCATTTCCAAAGATATTAAAAATATTTGTCATATATTAGAATCAAATAAAAGTTCTATAATCAGTAA
The DNA here is from genome assembly GCF_057557595.1 of Rhyacophila brunnea. NCBI lineage: Eukaryota > Metazoa > Arthropoda > Insecta > Trichoptera > Rhyacophilidae > Rhyacophila > Rhyacophila brunnea. The sequence continues at coordinate 45,020 of NW_028232906.1, forward strand.
GCCATTTATAGATAAGTTGTTTCTTGCACAATTGAAAAGATGTTTATGCGTTATTCTAGGTGAAGGTGAAGAAAATATGCTTATAAGTAGATTTATAAGAAGAACCGTCTTTATAATGATCAATAGAACAGAGGGCTACATTTACTCTATGTATAAATTTCCATGGGAAAATATTATTTTTCAAAAAAATGACATCATACGTAAATTTGTACGTCAATTAGAAAGTAATGAGTGCAAATATATGCATTATTGGACCTCTAACATTTTACGGTGGATTTCATATCTGGGTGATAGTTCGAATGAATTTAAATCGATTATCAGCAGGGCTTTACAGGAGTTTAAATATAAAAATAATGTAAATTTAATAAAAAATAATGCAAGGGCTGTTGTTATAAATGGATTTTATCCTATAAGAAAAGGTTTTTCATTTTTAAATTATGTAGAATATCTATCAGAAGTACAGGAGTTGATAAACCTGGGTACCACAGAATCGATAAATATAATTTTCGAAATAAACACGAATTTATTATTAGATATTTTATTTTGTAATCTGAGTGAACGTGAAGTTAAAAAACATATCCACAATAATTATAGTGAACTAATAAGTGAGAGAATAGAGGACTGTGAACAAAAATGTAAAAGAAAGATAAGAAAGTACAAAACAAAAATAGACGATTTTAAATCTTTTATTAAGAAAAAAAATATAGATATAAACATCATCTTTATTTGCAATAGAAAAGATATTTAAAAGAATTATTCAATGATGAAGAGGCGAAATATTTAAATATCAAAGGTATTTTCTTAGGCATGCCATGGCTATATAGAAAATTAAAAGAGATCACAGACATTATTCAGACTTATCTACTTTCAATTTTTGTTGATTATGATTGTTTTAAAAAATATTGTATGAAAATTGACGCTGTCTCATCTAAATTAAATCCTTTTGAAAGCAAAATGTCTCTATATGATAATGAATGCGAAACAGACGCAAGAAAATCCGATGGGGATGAAATATATGATTTAATTATTGTATATGGTGATTCTCAAATATTTACTAACGTGGATTTACAACAATCAAACTATTGTGAAATGCAAAAATTGCAGCTGAAGATGGCGTTAGAAACTTTAATGGTAGAAAAAAGAAAACAAGAATTTATTTTTAAATAACGTCTTTCCAATTATAAACTTAAACCTAGATTATCCTTATAAATAAACTTTAAATCATAAAATTTTAAACAAACATCCATGCTTTAGTATATTTTATAAAAGGTGCGTTTACTAATCAATAAATTTTTTCTTTTACGATATACAGTGATATGAAATTTATTGCATTGGAATTTTATATATTAAATGGAGATAAAACAGATTTATTTAGGAACTATAGCATTTTATTTTTAATTTAGAACACGATATGATGCAATATCTAACAGTAAAGTTGTATTTTCTGTTATATATGTTAATTAGTAGAAGTTTTTGATGTGTAAATTTAAAGAAATTACAACACAAGCTTTACAGATCAGCATATAATTATATCTTCTCTATATGGAAATATCTTTTTCTGCTATGTGTTAAATTTTATTTAAACGTTAGATGAAAAAAATATAGTGTCTAATAATATATAAATGAATTATCAGATCCATATGAATTAATTCGTGCAATGAATTTTATTGTATATACCTAGTTCTTATAGTCATTTACAAGATATATATATAAATCTTCAGATACAGCCTGATATAAATTATTTACTCAAATTATAATTGTTTTATCTTTATACTCAATAAGCCTGTATTACTACATTTATAAGCATTCAGAATTTTTGTAAAACCCTATATAACAAAAAATTTGATGTATTAATTTAGTTTACTGCACTACTATTTATTATAAAATCATTTAATTATCAAAAAACCAAAGCTTTAGATAAAAAAAGTCTTATAAGTAATAAGGAATACTGTTTATTTATAATTTATGAGTAAGATGTAAAAAAATCTTTAAATACAAAAAAAACGATGATATTAACATCATATTTTACGTAGATCTATCTTTCAAAATGTATTTTTTAGGCGAATAATGATAAAGTAATAAAATTATTACATTAAATCTTATGCGGAAGCGCTATATTTGTATACCAATAAAGCAATTAGATAATTATTGAATTAAATTTTATCTTTTAAACGAAGAAAAAATAGCTAAATATGTTTTTATCAGTAAAGTATATTGTATAATTGTTATCTATCCTTTAATTTAGCCATAAAACCAATTTCTAAGCTTTGTAATTCTGATGATAAATCCGCTAATTTATAGTAAATTTTAAAGTTACAATAGAATATATTGTATAATCAAGTTAGGAAGGAACTAGATGACACGAAACAGAACGAGGCATATATTCAAACCTTGGAATTTTGAGAAGCACTTTTATTCATAGGTCTTGGATAAAGGTATTAAAGAAAATTTTAGAGGAAAAGACAACTTTTAGTTTAAATACGCTGGGAGCGCAAAAAATCAAGAAAGTTGAGCGGGAGAAGACAAAAAGTAAAAATATAGCCCGCAAAAAAAAATACTTATAAAAGTATAAATTTTCTTATGCATTTATATTAGGCACGATAAATTCTATCGCATATCTTAGAGGAACTTTTATTGTTGTTTTTTGATATAGTTATGTTCCTGAAAAAACTTGAGAGTAGTATTTTTGCATATTCAAAGAGCCGCCTTGAGATGAAATTTTTTTGGCTTAATTCCAAACATATTTCATTCCGATTATAAAATATAATCACCAAAAAACAACTTTTAAACATAAAATATCTTGAAAACACTAAATTTATGATATATGAAATACAAGTGTGGTTTGTTTTTTTGAAAATTGATGTTATAAGTTATAAATCTAGAACACAAATTAAAAAATTTAAATATTATAAATAAATACATGCAACTTTATATAGCATAAATAATTCTTTTGCCTGTAAATCATATTATTTTTTTTCAAGGAGCTTTACATTCTAACTAAGGAAAAACAATAAGATTGAAATTTACTTATGATAAAATTTTAATGTGTAAGAACTATTGAAAAAGAATGTAGGATGACGAGGTGGATAAAATTACAGCCAAATCTGTATCAGTACGAAATTGAAGTTTTTCTTATACATGGCTATCTGGGATCAATTTATATTAATCGAAAATGTATATAATTTTAGTGATTCTACGAGTTTCTAGTTGTTGTTTTGAAGTTATTGTTATGGATATTTGACGTATAAAATTCCAAAACGTTCAATGGTAATTTAGATACCATCAATTTTGCAAAATATTCTAATAGAGGACGGCATGTAGTTTTTCTTAGCTAAAAAAATTATATAAATAAAAAAAGACAATCAACACTTTATATACAATCAAGCTTGGATTTAAGTAATAACGGGATTTCTCTAGTATGTTTTATCTTTTTAGAATATTATAAACGTAAGACAGCGTTATTTTAATGCTTTTAAGATAAATATTATATCTATGTTTTTTCGTTTCTGTAGCACATGTAAACTATCTTCTTGCAAATATAGCATATATTTTATCCATTTATAATTTGTTAGCAGTAAAAGACATATTCTACATAAGATTATAAAAAAATTTAAAAACAAGAAATTTCTTTTTTATATAAATTTATCCAAAAAAATAAGAATCATTTTATCTTGAGTAATTAAGACAGATCTTTTGACGTTTGTTGTATATAAAGACCTCGATAATGTTCTTATGGAATATAATTGACTTAAAAACACAAGATATTATGTAATTAAACAAGAATTATATACGCGTCATGAAGAAAAAATATTTAATTCAACAGCATAAATTGTTTTAATCATGTATGAAAACTTGAGAAGTATGATTTTCACATAAATTTTCTTTAAAAGTCGATAAACGTAAATATCAAATAAAAGTATATTTTAGTACTTCACATCGATTTAAGTGTTTAATGACATTATTTAATCTATATAAGAATGAGCACTTAAAAAAAACAAATTTTAAGTTATTTAAGTAAACTAATACTGGGCAATTACGATGTATTTCTTGAAAAATCATATGCTTTATTTTTCATATGAATACTTGTATGTTTAGAATTGATAAGCTTTATAGTTTTTTTACATTTTCGGTTCTTATCTTTTGTTTAATTCGCTTCGTTGAATGTTTAATGTTACCAAGCACTATGTTATAGAATTTTGTAGAATTGAATATACAACTGGTTATCTAAAATTATACAGTAATATATTGGCAAACATTTGTATGCATTAAAAATTTCGGATGCATTGTAAATTAGATATAAATTATTTATTTGAAAAACTTCTAGAATATTTAAAAAGTATAAAATTACAGTGCTTGTCTTACCACATTTTATGTGAATTTTAATGAAGGTATTTTTTAATTTCTTATAGTACTGCTTTGTTTAAAAAAAAGTGTATGAAAAATTTGAGTATAAAAAAACCTTTATCTTAGAATGTGATATCTTTCTCGATTTTTGTGATTATTATTTTTTTTGAAATACATTTTTCCAAGAAAATATGACATATAAATAATGTAATGTGATACATATTTTGCTATTTTGATGAAAGAAAAATTTATTCAACTAATATTAACGAAAAATAATTACAATCCAAATGGAAAACTTTAGTCGTACATGAGTTTTTTTGATTGGTGTCATAATACTTATATAGTTTTTTGGTGCATCTTGGGTTTACTAAAAATATGAACACGAAGTCCTAATTAAAAAGTGCGTATCTAATATATATACAATATAAAAAAAAGAAAGGATTCAGATATGTAATCTCACATATAAACGCGCGTGTAACGTGTCTTTTTAGTAAAAAATATTACAAAAAGAGGTACTTGAGTTTTTGATTTTTCCACTTGCGCAATTTTAGAATATAAAAATCAACCTAAATCAGAAATAAATTTTGAGAAAATTCATTCTGTCAAAACCATTAAAATTTATAGATTTTTGTGTGCCCGGACTTTTGTAAATCGTTATCGTGTAATTATAAGAAGATAAAATGCGATTGTAATAGCGATAACACCATATAATACGTAATTATAGTGTCTGAGAATCAGATTGACTAGTCATTATTGATTAGAATGATAAATTTATACCAAAAAATTGGAAATAACATATAAATTTTGCACAATTTACAAATTTTTGATAAAATTAAAACCAAATATATGTTTGAAAAAAAAGGTATATTCTGAGAGTATATCCACAATTTAAAAATTTATTGGTTATTCTAAGCGCTCATTTTCTTGAAAAAGTATAGTACAGAACCTGTTTTCTAGATATTTTCATGAGAATCATGTAAAGGTTTTATATACTAAATATAAAATCAAATAACTTTTAAGGTTTTACTTTTACCTTTTTATAACAATTATTTTACATATACAATGCATTTGAGCATAAATATGCAGCAAATAAACCTGTTTCTAGAATCTTTCAGTTTTTTTTGTAAATTTCCGAAATTATGTATTTTTATAAAACATTCATTTCAGTTTTCTTAAATAATCATGCATTAGAAAAATTTCTTATGTTTTTAGGGTTTAATAAATTTTTGTGTAAATCAATTTTTTTTTATAAATATTCTTTATTATTTTAAAACCCCCGGAACTTCGATTTTGCTATAATTTTATAAATCAAAATAAAAAGATCGTTAAAACATATTTGTTGCAATAATTTAGCCCTATCTATATTAGCTAAATTATTTCTTGTGGCTATTTTAGATACAATATCTATACTGTATTTCTCGAATCTTTTGCTTCTTGAGAGTATAGCCGAAACAGAGACTGGTTCTAATGAAAAAACAATCCCTATATCTTTTATTTTACTTCCTAACCTATCAAAATATTCGCTTAACATGGGAACTATAGGGTTTTTTTCGATTTTATAAAGATTTTTAGTGGAATCATACAGTTGACATTCGTCTTCATATTTTAAAAAAAAATCAGTGAAGTCATTTTTTATGCCCATTTTTAAAAGATCTTGTGGTCCAATATATAAATTCCCAAGCAATGATCTGATATCCTCCGAATTAAGTTCTTCATATACACATCTAAGTGGATTTAGATTTTTTTTTAGACAACCATTAAAATACTTTTCAGCTATTTCATCGGCATCCATATATAGTATTATTCTTTCACCAATTTTATTTTTACTATGAATTTGCTGATCGATGTGATTTACAACACCATCTATTTTTGCTGTACGTGCTGCTTCATTAAATTGAAACAAGACATTCGATGGATCATCAAGCCTAAAATTTGCTCTTAAAAAAGGATCAGAAGCATTATTTTTTAAAATTTCAATAAAAGTAGGATCTGTCAGCACATAATTAAACAAAAACATAATCATCGGAGAGTATAAACTTTGCAAAAACACAGTTAAATCTAGTTTGGAATTTAAAGTAATTTTAAAAAGATCAGTAGTTTTGTCTAAATCTGAACAATACACTTCACCCAAAAAAGTATTTTTAATCACAAAACATAGTTTTTTATAATTATTCATATTTTTAAGTTTGATTTCATCGTATAAAGCATCAAAAATCTTGTATTTCTCGATCCGTTACAAGTAATGACCTTAATGTACATTTCAAAATTTCATCTACCAATGATTCTATTGCATCAGTTTTATATTTCATATCTTCACCAAGTATTTTTTGATCGAAGGTGTGGACAAACAATGTTTCTCTCTTAAAGTAAATGACTGTATAGAGTGCATACAATAATTCATTTTTTATAAGCCTATGTCTATCAAGGTTTACGGTGAAATCTGGAACGTGCAATGTCATAATATCTTCTCGATGATCATAAGTACTGAATTGATTATTTTCTGTGTAAATAAGGCTTCTGGATTCCGTTTTTTCATGCTTGTCATTTGATATGTCGCTTTTATTAATTATTCTGATTGATATTACACAAGCCAATGGATTTATATAAATAAAGAATAAAATATAAATTGTACTTTTTGTTTTCATATTTTAAATCTAATCGTAAACATATTTATACATTTGAACTTCTCAAATTGTTCAATTTGACATAATTATTCTTTCTTAATTATAAATGTCAAATATCAAAAAACATTTCCTTTCTTTTTTTGTCTACAGAAGGTCATAGTGAAATAAAAAAAATACACATCTCGAATTTTGACATGCTGTAAAAGAATTTTAAAGTCATATTTCGTCAAATAAAAATACAATTGTCAGAATAATATAAATCTACACATACATTGTGTGGTTTGTTATTCTTATTTTTAGATTAATACATTATTAAATTTACAGATTAAAACGTTATCATAAGAAAGCTTCGCCAAAATACTTAAACAGCATTTCGGACCTTATAAAAATTCAAATTTTTGTTAATTTAATAAGAGTGGATTTAAAATTATTTTGATTGATGATTTATGATTTTATTACTAAGTTTATATATACATTTTATCGGTAACTTTTGAATTAGTTATTCGTTTTTAGCTCTTTTACAAAAAAAATAATAGCATGGTCTTTAATTTATATAATATAAAACATGTAAGGTTGCTTATACAGCGATAAAACTATAAATAAACGAAAAGCAAATTCTTAAGTAATTATACAATCAATAAAATTAAAAAGCAATTTACCTATGTTAGAAGTATTTAAGATATCAAATTTATATATGCCTAGTCTTTTAATGTCTATTTTTATTTCAATATAAAAGTAAAAATATATGATTGATTGAATAATATATTCATTAATAGGCGATTTTATCCATATAATTGTGTTTTTTTTTCACGATCCACCTTGCTGTAATTCCCATGCGCGCTGTTTATTTGCTCTTTTGGCTATATTTTCTTATCCGATTAATTCTTCGCTATAAAATTCTTTCAAAGGTCAAATAGCTTCGGTTTTTATTCTCAATCCTTATGTTTGTATATATACACGATCTAGTTCTTGCCTACCCAATCTTTCTGCCATGATTTAAACAAAAATATTTCTCATTATATAGCCCATAAAATGTACATGGTTATACGTATTGATTAATATCTGTGCATTTTTTAAAAAATTTATATAAAATGTATTTTAAAAAAAATTTTTAGATATTCGATAGTTTACCTGCACTCCAGTCAATTACAAGAAATCAATCTCTCCTTATACGTGCCACAAGTTTCAGCCAACTATAGAATAAATATATATATTTTAAATATATTATTATCTTAGTTTGATTTAAAATTTCCTTTAATAGATTTACTTATATGCGTGCCGAATGAAATATTTCTATGTTATGTGTTATGTGATGCCAAATTTTATTATTATAAATTTACCCAATTTAATGTAAAAATTAATCACAGTAAATTTCGTTGCACAAATCACGCACAAAAAATATGATTTTTGTCAAAGAAATACTATAAAATATCATTACTTTTTCGAATGGTCTTATTCATGATTATATTTCTTAAAGCCAATGCAATACAACATAAGATAAGGAAATTATTGTTATGTCATTTTTTTGAATTCGTACTTTTTTGGTATACATTGATAACATAGTCTTCGGTTTAGCTTATTCCTAGAACGCTACTTGTTTAAATTAAAAAATTTTATAATGTTGGCAATTTTATTGTCTAGAAAAAATGATTTTCACACAATTTTTTATTTTTTTATCATGTATCATTTAATTCTATTTTCTATTTCCAATTGACTACATCAATTTTATGTGTATCGAAACAAAGATGAAAAAACTTAAAATTAATTTTTTTTTACATCAAAATAATATAGATTTTGAGCATATAAAAACCTGTTTTGCATATGTATGATGGTTCTTGCAAAAATAATTGTTTATTTTTGCTATTAAAGTGTTGGAGGTGGCAATAATGTCAATATACTGTTTTTTATTATAAAACCTTGAACTCTTCAAATTTTTTGATCGATTTTTCACATTTTTTCATATTTTGTTTTGCATGTATTATCTTAAAAACACGAAATCGATAGTATTACGTCAGAAATAGTGCTATATCTAGTATATACTTATACTTGCCTCAAAAAACTTATAATAATTTTTACATTGACATAAACATATAGTAATAATAATAAATATATTTTTTAAAAAGATTAAATGTGCAATTTTGTAAACTTAACAACAAGCAGTAAATTTTCTATTATTATTTATGCAAAGAAAATCATTCTTTAGCATCATTTAATATAATTATTTCTAATTTTTACAGTAATTTACATGCGCTCTGTATGAAAATGTATAGAAACTTGTCTTCTTAGCAAAGGTTTGTTCTGTCACCATGATTTATTTATGAAAAAAATTTATCAAACTTTATTTTACAATTTTGTGACTATAATGAGCGATATTCTAAATCCAAACCTAGCCATCATTGAAAAAAAATAAAATATTTACGGAAGAAATTATAAAAGATTTTAAATTGAGAAATATATAAAATATTATGCGAATAAAAATAGAATTCTTGTATTCTAAATCTAAAACAAATTTTTGCAGTTTTACAACAAAAATAGACCTCGATGATTGAATTCCATGTTTATTACATCTAAGAAATATACTTTCTAAAATAATAAAAAGCAATATGTATGTGAGAGCCATGTATTAAACGCAAATTATGCATCTTTTATATATTTAACTATCACTTCAAATATTTTATTCGTAAAATTTTTTGTAAAGCAAGCTTAAAAATGTATAAATACAATTTTATAAATAGTGCTTTTATTTTTGTAACAAACATCTTATCATCGGATCATGCTAGACTTATATAAAAAAATTCCACGGTAATTATATAAAATATTGCGAAATTCTTTATGGTTGTGCTTCAATTGAAAAGGAAAAAAACAAAAATTATATACTTATAAACGCTATAAAGCTTTTGAATAGATACAAGAAACCGTTAATTACTAAAAAATACATGAAAATCAATAATTTTATCGACGAAAAGATATAAAAATAATAAATAACTAGGTTAATGTTATAAATGACAGCAAATGATTATCCGATTTGTAATTATTTTTTTACAAAAATTAAATAAAATATATACAATTCCAAAATAAATGAAACCAATACTAATTGAAATTTATATATGAAGAATGAAAGGGATCGAAAGACGTGAAAAAACTATATAAAAAAATAAAAGACACAACTTTGCTTTTAGCAATAAACTTTTTATAACAGTGCAGCGCAAATTTAAATATATGATATGTTTTAAATGCAAGATTTAAACGCTTACTGCAAATTAAATGCCCAATTGTGTGATAATAATTATTTTTTTAAAAATTTATAGATTATTATCTTTAAAATAGGTAAAAGAGCTAGCAAATATAATTAAACCTCACAAAAAGGTAGAGTAAGGAAAGGCTAAAGGAAAAGATATTGCTACTTTAAAATATATAGAATACAATGATAAAATTTACCATCTTTTTACTGGCACAGATAGTTTTTATTTCACGGATCAAATTTTCTAAATTACAGAGAAGTTTGTATGTATTCTAATAAAATCAAAAAAAATGATGATACGCAAAAGAAAATTCAGATGTTCTAGCAAGTAGAAAATAGACTTTATTAAAGTCTAGCAGTAAACCACTGGAAGAATACCAGAGATTTTTATAGCCCTACAACGCCCATAACATTATAATGCAGCGTTTCCAAAAAGCAAGTTTGAAAAAAAAGCGAAATGATTAAAATATAAACTAAAGCTGAAGATGTAATAGACGGAATTTCAGTTCCGTTACAAGCAAGAAAGAAAGTGGCAGGAAACAAAAAAATTTGAAAAGGGCCCTTTCATAAGATAATCTAATAAAACCCTAAAAATAAAACTAATGATAACAATTATGACGCATAAAAATCTAAGAACATATATGAAAATAAACCAGATCAACAAGCATTATAAAACTTTAAAGTTTTAGCTACAAAGCAATCATCAAAATAAAAATCAGACAGTTTTATCAATATTAAAATTAATGAGGCATATTGATATTGCCTAAAGAAGATTTCAGTTAAGATGGCAATTAATGACTTTGAAGAATAGATATGCCAGCACAGTATATTGAGGGTCTAAACAATTATAGTGTACGAAAATAGAAGGATTGTAATTTTTAATTGTAGTAAAAAAATTAAGAGATGCATTGAAAAAATATTATTGAATCTATATTGCACAAATAAATTTTGAAAAGAAAATCAAACATTTGAAACAATTCATCTTACATAATATGTCTACGATGCTCGAGATGGGAAAATGAAAATCAATATTTGTGTCTTAACAAAATGCAAAATATTGTATCTGATCAATTTTTTGTCATTATAATGGTCTATAATTTGTGCTAAATACTGATAAATAAATAACAAAAGGAACAATAATTTAGCTGCTGTGATAGAAACGTATCACTTGAATGCAAAAAAGGGCTATTTGTTCAAAGAAGATCAAATGTATGTATTTCTAACACCTTGAGAGATATTAATCCATTAAAACGAAATTAATTATATAAAATGTAAAAAAAAGGTTTGAACTGCACAAAATAACCATAAGAATGTAAGTTTTTCGTAAAATAATGTTAAAACACACTTACATAGGTTTATATAAATTATCTAAGTATATTTTTTTATAACAAATTAAAAAAAAGGGTGATGACGCATTATTATGACTCTATCGTCATATATTCATTATTTAATTGATTAGAAAAATTTTCCCAATTGAATCTAAAGTGTATATATTAGTACATGAATATCTAATAGAAATAATAGTAAGGCAATTTCTATAGCTTGTTATCAAAAATAAATTATAAATTCAGGCTGAAGAAAAAGTAAATTATTTTTATTGCATTTAATTGATACATATAATTAAAATATAAAATAAATGGTGTTCGGATAAAACATGCTAATATATTAGTAAAAGAAGAAAGGCAACTTTTCCATAGATATATATAAGAAGGCCCGCAATCAAAATAAATAATCTATCAGAATCATCCTCTAACTTCTTTAAACATAGCAAATTACTATAAAAAATACCTATACGGGAGAAATATATTAAACGTTTACGATTATGTAGTTAAAATATAGCAATATAAGTCTGTAGATTTTATTACATAAAAGTATTAAAAATTCTTGTTTAAAACATATCACATAAAGAAAGCACAAAGAGAAAATGTTAATATAGATTAACGTTATTTATAAGATATATATAATATTAATTGAAAATATATATTTGATTTTTGGCTAAAAATAAACTTTCCAACATTAAAAAAAGGTAAGCAATGTAATAAAAAATTTAAATTTATAATACATATTAATTTAAAAAGTACGATTTCGCAGAAAAAATTTAGAAAATCGTTATAAATTTTGAAGAAGAAAGCTGCTAGATAATTTTAAATATCTAAAAATTTAAATAGAACAATATATAAAAAACATATAGTTTACAACAAAGATTCAAAAATTCGTTTAGTCGCATTTTTTGATCTTGCAAGCACAGTGGTAAAAATCATAAATATATAGAAAGATATATTTTATGCATATAAACGGTAACCTCTTGAACATCTTTATAGATGCATAGGCATTCAATAAGATAAATTTTAGAAGACAAAAAAATAGTTCAGAAAAAGTTGAACAAATATATTTAATATCTTTAAAATATGTTTTGAAAATAAACTAATTACTATTAATAAAATAAATATATAAAAATAACTGAAGAGAATTTCATAATATTTCTAGTTGCGATTCATTTGAAAAATAACTAAAAGTAAAAATTGTAAAAAACAGACAAAAACATATGACAATAAACTAGATTTTTTAATATAAATAATGGAAAACAAATATTATTAAATACAACAAAAGTATATGTTATGCAATAATAGGATCTTTGATAAGATTTAAGAATAGATTTGTATGATCCGTTAGACATAAGAATATTTCATAAACCCACATAAAACAAATAAATTGACATAACCAGAAAAAGATAAAGGGTCTTTACAATGTGCAATCATAGAAATATAGATAAGTAAAGAATGCTGATAATAGCGGAACTATAAGAATATATAACAGAATATGAAATTAAACAAAAAAAGTCTTAGAAGAAGAATATTGTAAATATAATGAATCAAAAAAAAATGCATATTCGCTGACAAGTGTGATATTAGCTAAGATTAAACACCCTTTTTGATTCAAGAAGATTCTTATAGATTTAAATAGCGTAAAAATATAGTCTTATGTACACATAATATTTTCCTGCACTTTTAAATATATTTTATATATAGATATAATCTTTAAAAAATAAATAAAATATATGTTTACGCGTTAAAGTTTATAAAGGCAATATTGTCGTGAGCAATATATTTTATATATTTCGCTCAACAAATTAAAATTATATTACCAAAAGTATGTTATATCTTTTCTAATCAAAAATTTCAAAATATACAGAATATAATAAATTTTTATATACAATACAGTCGTATGCTTTTAATCAAATAAAAATTGATATTTTATATACTATAGTTACTGTAAGAATATATATTCGCTAATATACATATCATTTTCTGGAATCACTACTATTTTCTAAGATATATATTTTGTAGTGACTTTAGTGACGTGGATGTGAAGTATATCTAATTTTACATAAAATCTTGCAGTTGCGTATTTTTGAAAAAAAAAATATTGTTTTTGTTAGGAATAAATAATAAAAGATGCTTTAAACCTTTAAATTGCATGTAAAGGCTAGGCTCAATAGTCCCAAAATGAAGTTGCTGTTAGAATGAATTATAATGTAAGTAATAGCAATATTTTATAGATTTGCTTAAAATTGTTTTTTTTAATAGTATATTTCAAAAATGCTTTGAACAATCATAATGAAATTGCATATATATAAATTTTGTAGAATAACTAAGAGTTTAACATAGCTTTAAATATTTTTAGGGAATTAACGATCCAATAAGCAAATTCAGTACTATTTTGCGTAAATTGCGCATATTTTGATGATGTAACAAACACATAAAGCAAATTTTTTTTTAAATGCTTAAAAATATATACCAAAAAATATTGTTTTTATCAGAGCTACTGTATTTTACATTAAAAAAATACAATTTTCAAATGCAAACATATTAATAACACTCAAATTAGACTTGAATTTATATTTATTGTTGCATTAGAACAAAAAAACATTATGGTTGGTTATTTATTCAGAAAATTTAAAAATATAATATTTTATAATCTAGTTTATGGAATTCATCATATAATAACTATTATTTAAACATATATAAATATGATTTTCTAAAAAAATGTCAAGCTGAATTTATAAAAATATAAACCTTAAAAATAAGAGTTATCAGGTTTGATGTCAATCAAAAATCACAGAAAAGATATACTGCAGACAATGCAAGACAAGAGAATGGTTCGACATAAGAGATGTATTACAAAAATAAACACAATATGAAGGATGAACTATAAGTATTTACGAGAACCATATTGTCAACTATTATAATTTGATAAAAATTTGTAAATAAAAAATAATCTTTATCTGTTATAAACATTTAATAAAATCATAAAAATTTTGTACCTTACATTATATTGCTTAAATCAAGTCACTTATATACTTGTAATGGCTTTTTATTCATATAAAATGCGTAGATATTACTAATAAAATGAATTTATAGCACAACGAAAATAATGCTTTTATAATTACAACATTTGAAAAAAAGATCATATTATGTGCAAATGGTCATTCATACGTATTCTCAAGTAAAAAAAAATATAATATAAGCTCATGCTGAACATATGTTATTTGATATTCAGTCAATAGTATGCTTAAATATAAAAATTATTATACTGTAATACTATAAAATCTGAGGTTTACGGATTATACAAATAACAAATTCTTGTTTAAATTGTTTAACATAGATTTATCTAGACGCATTAGTTTCCTTTTATGCATAGGTATGTTAAATATATAAGAGCTTCTATTTTAAATATAAAATAGATGGCTTCTATTGATTATCATGCCAAAAAATTTCATGGTCATATGTAATGTATTATCGAAAATACCGGAAAGTCTATTTATTCATGTTAAAAACAAGAATTGTTGCCTTTTTGTGCATAATATGGTTTGTCTTCAATACGTTCACCTTTGGTTATAAAACCTACAAAAGATAGCTGTGATAATTTCTAACTATAGTTGTATTAAAAAAACCAGTGATATATGCAAGATAAAAGAATTTAGAAAGCCCAGAATTTAAAATTATAAGTACACATCAGGTTCAAGGTTTTTTTCCTGTTCTTCTATAACTAAGGCCAGAAACACAAAAAATGTGCAGTTCTGGTATTTTTGCTGGTTAATCTATTAGAAAAGAAAACTGGGTTAGTATAAACTATAACCTTCATTGCCATACAAAACGTATTAAGCTTACAGCCATATGCTCTATCAACCAATAGAAAGGCGTTTAATAAAAGATTGAATCATAATTAGCATTAAGAAACATGTATTAAATCTTAGAATTGATTTTTATATTTGATATACCATAGAAAAGATGCATTTTTTTATTTTTTATATATTGAATACTATGCACTGGATTGTTATACACAAAAAAATAAATCAGAGTGATTTATCTTGGTAAAGGCACATATATTTTTAGAGTTAAACAACTATGAGCATATATGAACAACATCATGTCAATATTTTTCAATTTTTTATTCTAAGGTAAATAATTAAGGTTTTTAGATGCAAAATAAAAGTAAAAAATAGGGTTAAAAAAGAATTATGTGGGGAAGAAAAGGTACTTGATATTTGATACATTACATAAATATAAATATAAGATGTGCTACACTCTAGATGAAATTTTATTGGCATATGAATATTTTTTTATATTAAATAAACATATTGTATAATTTATTCATACGATATTTTATTACTAAATCGAATATCTGATAAGTCTTTATTACTTTAAAAGAAAAGAACTTATAAAGTATAAGCTTAAAAAGGCATATATTAAGATAATATATTTAATGTCATATCCCCATTTTTGGATTTTTGCGGTTTTTATTTTCCCTATTTGTTTATATTTACAATCACAACACTGTGGGCTGCAATTTTTTAAATCTTTTTCAAAGCATACAATATGTTATAATTCTTCTAATTTTTTTGCATAAAAACACTTTGAGCTTATTATCGTGCTTAAATTTAACTTTTAAACACTTAAATTGCAATTTTAAACACTTAAAAGTTGTAAATCTTTATACAAATTTTCTTAAAATCTGAAATAATCATTCAAAAAGTGTTAAAAAAACACAAATTTCTATTGCAATAAAAATTAAAAATTTTTAAAAATATAAGATTATATATACCTCTGAATAATATACGCAAAGTGAAAAATCCTATGTTTTTTTTAGAATTTGGTTTTTTATAATAAGAAAGAATATAATAAAATATATAAAAAATGTATTCGAAAATAAAAAAAAGTATGAAACTTATTATATTATGTAAATAAACTATAAAACACTTATTACTATTACTTAACTAAGCCTTTTGGATAATATCCTACGACACTTAATATATTATAAGAATAACCTGCTTTTATAACGAAGAAAAAACATTACATATGATTTTGATATAAATTCCATATATTTATAGTTTAATAAGCATTTGATTTTTCCTATTGCAAAAAATATTTTGTTGGTATAATTTATAAGGATGACTTTCACATGATTTTTTTATATTTCAAGTCCTTGCTGTTAAAAAGATTATAAATTTAAAAATCAAATCATAAATGGCTTATTAAATGTTCTTGAAAAAATAGTGCTTTATTAAAACTTCAAATTTGTTTTTTTTGCCCTCTGTTTCGATAGAACTATCTTGAAATCGTATATATCTTGTTTATTCACAGATATCATATGTTTTCTAATCTTTAAATCATGCATAATGATCTTTTTTGTTATTATATTTGTTTTATTTTTATTCAAAGTTTTATTTTTACTTTTTATATTCGGTATGAATTGATTTAGGTTATATCTTGTGGCTTTAAAAACTATATTTATTATTTTTTTATGCATATATGAAGTTTTTATTTTTGATAATTATGAGAGCGCTTCCAAAAATTAATATAAATAATTCTAGATATAGCTTATACTTAAGTTATCTATTTTTATTTTTTAATGCCTATAAAGAATACTGATATTAGGTGGACTTTATTTGTTTTAGAAAATTTTACGATCATTCAAAAGTACCATAGAATAAAATCAATGAAAGTAATGTTTTTTTGATGATCAGATGATGCAAAAATTTTATCTAGTCAGATTGTTATAAATCTGTCGTAAAATCAAAATTTTGTTTCATAGCATTTTTTTATGCCTTATATGCAGTTGAATATAAATACAGCTTTTAACTAGATAATAAACTATTATACACCATTAGACAGATAAATAATATAAACACGCATTAATCTATCTTATTGAAATTTTATGCATTCAAAAGATTTACATAGTCACTTCATGTATAATTTGATTTATCCACTTGTTTTTAAACCTAGAAACACTTATGGTTTCCCTATATAAAAGACTCTATTTTTAATTACTCAAATCTTATTTTGTCATAGAATACGAGAATACATAGAAATTTTTATATAATTTGTGCTGATCAGATGTTGTGGATATAATATATCGGCTGAGCATAGAATATTAGTTTGTAAACTCTTTCATACCTTTTATAGACAACTGTTTGTATTTTTAATTATATTTCTAAAAAGTATTTCACTTTATCAGAAAAGGTGGTGCTTCGAATTCTAAACGAATATAATTGAAGAATGTTTTTTGATATCATAAAATTCGCGATCCTTGTTTTTCTTTATCTAATGATCTAGCATTCTGCAGTTCGTGATGTATAATTATGTTCCATGGATCATGATAAAGTATATGATATAAGTATACACTGGATTTTCTGCCCCGCATTGTTCGTGAATGGTTTAATTTTGTCGGCTTGTTATTTAGTTTCTAATTTTCTATTTTGATTATCTTTTTGTAAATTTTTAGAAATATTGTATTTATGAATAAACAAAATGTAAATTATTATAATCAGATTTTGTATTCTTGAGTATTACATAATCGACAACTAGTGAAAAATTTAATTTGTTTACGATGACATTTTATTTGCATCCATCGGAGAAATCTATTGTCCAAAATAAGGCTATATTTGTAAAATGTATGTAATAATAGCATACTATAACTACTTAATAATAGTGTATTAGTATAAGATGTAAGTAAATGTTTTATGTTTGAAATTAAAAATCAAACATGCATTTTTGCTGTATACATTGTTTTATTAATTCATTATATGATAGCAATCTTAGTATAATATATATAAGTTTTATATTAACCACAGAAAACATCTCTGCATAGCTGTAATGAGTAAACGTGAATATATAATACATAATTAAATTTGGTCTATTTACTTTGCTTTTATCATTAAAACAATAATCGTAAGTAAAATTTTTCCATTAACACCTTTTTTTTATAATTGCACAAAACTAGACAGGATTATGCGTACAAATTCTGAATATAGTCTGTCGATTATTTATTATTTCAAGTGGAATTTTTTTTATATTCTTGATAAAATTTTAAAGTTATTGACAAAAATATCGTTAGACTATGTATTAATGTATCTAAAAAACATTATAAATTCCTGATATTTGTAAGTAATAAGATTTTATGATATAAAAAAATTATATTCAAATATTTGAATATTATCTATTTTTATTATTTATTCACCATGGTAAATATATCTTGTAAAAAAATGGGTTATCGTATATAATTATATACTTTAATCGTTCTATAAGCAGAAATTATCGGTTTTTTACGCCATATTCTTGATATTTTGTTGTTTTTTTTGCTAAAATTTGGGCGTATAGATATATGAAAATAGTTTTGTTACGACTAATAAATATCAGCTCAACCAAAAATACGTATTTTTTGCTGTAAACCATACAATAGAATAGTATATAAAGATAAAAAAGTGCAAGAATGTCGCCAATGTCGTCGAATACTAAATATATATCTTAAACAATCCAATACTCGTATAATAGTTCTTATATAGGATGAACCACTTGTAATTTGACTAGTTTTATGTAAAAATCAGCTTAGTATTTTGTATAAAGCATTATCTTTATTGGTCATTTTGTATGCACATAAAATCATAACTTTGGAATTATTGTTTCCATCTACTTATGGACGTGTGCTGCTGTTTACAGAACAGCAAGCTATACTCGAAGATACTATAGTAGTGCAAATTTTTGTTCACTGTAAGATAATTATGCATATTCTTGTTTTCAATGTAAAAAAACATGCAAGTTGACCACAGTTTTATAATAAAAGTGCCCAGTTAGAGCTAGATATCGTTGTATTATAATCATTTGCAATTTTCTTAAATTGATTGCATCTCTTTTGAATTGAATAAAGTTATATAAACTTATCTACATTTAGCATTTTTAAAGACTTAAGACATAAAAGTCGTGATTTCATGTGAAAAGGCATGTTATTTATTTAGGATACTGTTATATTGTTTTCGTGTTGGTTTATGGGCATATTTGGCATCACATACATTGTGGACTGCATTTATGATTTATGATTTAGGTTAAATCGGATTTATTTTTTTTGCACTATTTATGTATTCTTTGACCTTGATTTATATCAATGAAAATGAAATGCTTTGATGGACTTGATTATTATTAATTTGTTTATACTTTCTTTTTTACTTATTAACGATAATGTTGGACAAATTTCCGTAAATTTTTAGCTTTACTGACCAAATAAACCGATAATAGTCGACAACTGCCATAACACATACATGCCATGTAATGATTCTACTTTTTCTCAAATATCAACTTCTTATTTTATATTTGTCATAAATTACAGAATAATTTTGTTATAAAGGGTTTTACGCCAAGTGGTATTTACAGACTTTATAGAAAAAACACATATAAAACGCCCCATTCGTAAATTTCGAGGTTCGTTGACACAAATCATTGTACATAGCTTTTTAAAAAAAAATTATAGTTTTTATTTTAGATTATTAATATATATTTAGAATATATTATACGTTTCATATTGTGCTGTCTTGCAAGGTTTTAAAACTTAGATCAACATAATAAACCTTAGCATTAAAAGTCTGCTAAAAAAATGTTTTTTCTCTTCATGTGATATTTTATGGATGTCTTGATTTTTTTTTTATTTTAAAATATTTTTATCATGTGATAACTTTTTTTAAGCAGTAAAAATTTTTACTAAAAATACACTTTTTTCATGTATATTATTTTATACTAGATTCTAGAATTAACTATTAGTTTTTTCGAATCTTATTTTTACATAATAAAATTTTATTGTTATATCAACAGAAAATACTATTTTCACGCATATATAATAATATTAAAAAAAAATATTCTAAATTGTCATAAACCTTACAATAGAATTTTTATCAGATATTTATATATATAAAGTCATTATTTTATCTTGTAACTAGCATATTATTGCCAAATAAATTAAAAAATACCTTATTGCCTTTTTTTTTCGGTTTATTGTATTTTTGTAACGAAAATCTGTGTAGAAAAAATAATTTTAACATGTTTATATTGCTTTTTTGATACATATAAATTACAAAAAAATATTTTAATGCTGACTAATATCTATTTATCAACTTAAAATATCCATTGTTAATCAAGTATAATTTTTTTGATTAGAATATGCAAATAACAATAATCTTCTATCGTAAAAAATGAGATCCTACTATTTGAAATCAATATGTCTTAAACTAACGAGCTAAATTTACAAAATACCTTTTTGGTTTAAATAAGAAATATATGACAAGCTTTGGAATTTTGTTTTTGCTTATTTAATTTATTGCTTTTATTTTTTTAAAATTTTAAAATCTTAGATATATATAACGGACTTTTTTGACGCTTGATTTTTTTCTGATGTTTTTTTTTAAATTGTTATTTTACTTTTTAAGACCTTATAGTTAAATACTTTCACTGTTTAGTGAGTTTACAGTATATACTGTGATAGGTAAAAGGTTAAATAATGCTATAGTATTATATAAAATACAGAAATAAAGTTCATGTTTGCTAAATATTTACGAAATTCTCCCCTTTTCTCCCTCTAAATTTAATTGATAATGATTATGAGCCGTATATATATTTTTTATTATATTAAGTCATCATCTTTAGAAAAAAGTCATAAAATCCGTGTTTTTAACACTAAAGATAAAAATAATAAAAAAACACATTTCAAAAATAATATTGATCATTAGAAATTTGTGAATTTTCCGCTTAATTGTAATTTTTTTTTATTTTTAGCCGTGTTTTAGCGTTTCAGATAAATAAAATAATAAATAGAATACGATTCTATAATAAATAACATGTAGTATTTTTATGTTATAAACTTAAAAGTCATAGAAAAGTTAAAACAAATTTAAAATTAAAGTGTATGCCTAATAAAAAAACTAACGAAGCAGAATAACTATTTAATCAATGCATTATACGTAAATTATGAGTAATTTTCCACTTATTTTGTTTGCATCGCGCATAAAATGTTATGAAACCATGTTATCTTTTAGAATCTATATATAGTAGACATCTAAAGTTTTTTTTGCATTTTAATATATACTATAACAATTAGATTCACTTTTATCTTCTACTGTTCGAGGATGACCACAAATTATTATCAATATCTCCAGAAACACATAAACTCATTATGATCAAATGTTAAGCTTCATTAGCGCAGTAGGCCTTGACATAATCAAAGATAAGTCTGCAAAAAACCATGAAATTTGCGCAGATATACAATATTTTTATTGAAGACCCGGTTGGTTATGAATATCTTGGAGTAATTCAATAAGAAAATCGGATGTAAAGCTAGAAACTTATATATAATTTTAGAAAAAACACTAAATCAAAACAGAAAATTATGTAAGTTTTAAATTTCAGAAAATTCAATTAAAGCTATAAGTGAAATGCAGCATCTTATATAAACTACCATATATGCCCATAAAAATAAGAACCTTTAGAATACACTAGACTTGATATTAATATAAGAGATATCATAAACGAATTTCTATTCCCCCACAGCTTAGTAATAAAGAAAGAATATATATGCAGAGAGATGAACTAGGATGTATGGTATAAAATATTAAATTTCAAACCGGGAAGACGATCCACCAGCTAAAAAATTTGCTCGAAAATAGTAAAAACAGTTCACAGAGGAGGGCTGCAATTTCAAAAGTAGAAAAAGATAACAAGGCACATCTCTCACTAATTGAAGAATATTATAAAAATAGATATAATGCAATTATCCACAATTCCAAGACACTGGAAAAAAAGCAGCAAGAAAGTCTATTGTGTAAAATAAAAGCAAAACCATAACATCAAAAACTTTTTGAAGCCAAGAAAAATGATATCGTTTGAACTGTTGAAATTTCAACCTATATACTAGAAGGTAACATATATCCAAGTGAAAGAGGTAAAAGCTGTTTTATTCAAGACAGAAATCTGTTGTTTGGTGAGAGAATAGAATATGTACTTCATAAATGAGCCATAAAAACAGTCATTCACCTCGCAACTTGATCAAGAAAATGTTATGGCATGAATACACTCGAAGGCACAATGCAATTGTAAGATGCCTTCAATTGCTTTTATCAAGACGATACAGCTTTAAAAAAACCAAAAAGATCAAGAACTCGATCCGTACAAGAGATCTGCAAAAACGAAAATGTGTAAATAAATGTTGAAACCAAAATTAAAACTGATGCATTAATTTAACAAAATAGAGAGATATTTTTTTCGCCTATAAAAAATAAAATATTATTTTGTTGATTGGAATGGGTATAACTATACTTGACAACTTAACTTAAGTTCTTAATGAAAAATATTGGAAGTATGTCATCTTGACAAATAAACTTGGTTTAATACACAACTATAAAGCAAGAATATAGTCATATGTAATTAATGGGGTGGACTGGTTACAAATTCTAGTAAAAATATGTTAAAAGGTTAATCATTTTTGGCAAGTATAATCATACATGCGATATCGCATACTTCGCATTACAATTAAACACATCTAATTTAAAAGATAAGAGCAGTTGATGAATATAGATCAGGCCATGTTGTCAAAAGATGTATAAAGAGGGTCGTGCATTTTTATAAAGGACTGGCTACGTCCAAAGCAGATAAAATCGATAAAAAGAAAAATACAAATCAATAAATAACTTCTGATTCTTTTTTTTTCTAAATCAGCTTCTACATAAATACAAATGCATTTCTAACATTATAAAGTATAATCTCATAGCACATTTTTTCACATAAAAAGTTGTAAAATAATTGAACAATAGTGAAAGAAGCAAATGAAAACCAATGAAAATTATCAACTAAACAAATTATAAATTTAATAGTCTGAGTAATTTTTTCATACCAGAAAAATCATTTTAAATCTCGAAAATATATTAAATGCATATCACAACGGATTTATATATCTTAGTAGAATTTTATATGTAGTTTCAAGTTCAGATTGTAATAAAAAATTAAAATTTTTGAAAACAACACTTGACAAAGGCTGCAAAAATTTCAAGATCATGATCGAAATAGCTATATTTATCTATATAGCTTGTATCTAATAGAAAACCTTTATATGCCAAATTTGTATAAACATAATCTTTTGTTGTACTATTAAAATACGAGATATATTATTGTGCTCATCGAATTCACAGTATTAAAAAGAATTAATAGATCAAAACTACACCAAATATTTATATACTTTAAAAGGTTTTTATAGTATGGTTTAAATTTTTTTTAGAAGACTAGCTATATCATATTTATGATGTGTCTGCGCTACATACAGCGACTTTGCTTGCAATGAAAATCCTAAATATCAAACCAAAACTAACTTATAATAAAACCTTTTTCTTAAAAAACATAATCGACTTATAAAGCAAAAGCTATTAGATACTTGTCAGATAGTGCAATGTGTATTAATGTCAATAAAATTATTATCTTACAACGTTTGACATTTAAGTAACAATCAAGCAAGCAAGCAATTGCCTATACGAGGCACATACAAGCTTTTATATATAGAAAATATTGATCGTAATACGAAAAAAAACCGTTTAAATTAGTTGGACACTATTAAACAGAAGAACATGATTGAGAAAATAAGGTGAATTTTTTTGTTAGATTTAAAAGTGATTCATGTTAAAAAAGGTTTAACTGACTTTTTAACACAATAAATTTATTTTATCTTAATTTATACGGTGTCTATATAATTTTCTAAATTCCGGGTGATTTTTGATACTAGGCGACGTAGAGGTGCATAATTAAATTTATATTACTTTGTGTTCTATAGCATAAAAAAAATTCAATGCGGAATTCTGGTTCTAAAGAATGTGATTCATAAGTTATTTTGATTTTTCTTAATTTTCAAACCATAGGATATATAAAGTGAAATTATTCTATGGTTTATGTGCTATAGAAAATATTAAAAACATAAAAAACCAGCATACTTTTTTAAATCATATAATTAACTACACAAGTAAACTTTATCACATCTGATAAACCAAAATTAAAATCACATGCATCATTTTATAAAATAACCATTGTATCTAGAAGCAAATGTTAATTTCATGCATATTTTAAAGTATAGAAAACGAAAAAAGTATAAAATAAAATATACCTATATTCATGTATAAATTGTAATGTAAAAAAAACCCAACTCTGTAGACTTATTAACATAAAAAGTGTTAAAAATTTAATCATAATTCAAAAAAAACAATATTTATCGGCATATTGCAACATAAATCGATTGAAAATACAAAGATTGTTTAAGACGTCATGATAATACATATACACAAGAAATAATCTTATAAACTGTACTTTTACGACAAAAAAGAGATAAAATTATGATAATGAACTTACAAAATTATTCTAAAGAATTTTCAAACCACAAGAAGATGTATATGCAAAATTTTGTTTTTTTCTAATTATTAAAATAAAGATGCGATAGACTGTTTTAAGTGCTTAAACAGTGCAAAAATATGATGTACTTTATTGGTGATTATATGGTCACATCTATTTCATATATAGATAATCCAAATATTTAAAGCTATCAAAGTGATTTTATCTAGTTCTTTAAACTATTTTGAACTGTTTGAATATATAAAAATAAACCAATTTTGTAGTTTTTCTTGCAAATATTTCTAATATTTAATTTTTTTGAACGATTGCTTACAAAAATCATAAATATTACAAATAAATTTTTAGACATGTAAAATACCTTCTTTTCACAAAAAATAAAAAAAGTTATGCTTGACAAAAAATTAAATAAATTTCGTCAAAAATCAGTTCCGTAGTTTCCTAGCATTATTAGTAAAGATTATCACGAAGCATTATAAATATAAAATATGCTTCATATACGTTTATTTTTGTTTTCTTGCACATAAAATAATTAAAATTTACACGTTTGTTTATATACAATATCAGGGTTATAACTCTGTATCGGCTTAAAAAACAAGGATCTCAAAATTTATATGCCTATTGTACGTTAAAGGTCAGAAGCATCAAGGTTAGTTAAGGACTCTCAAAATTCTTGTAGAAGATATAGTAGATTTACGATCAATTGATCTTATGGATGCTAGAATCGGATAAAAATAAATTCGATTCAGAAGATAAACTGTTTTTATACTATATATGTAATTTATATAGTATAAGAAGAAATATTGTGCATCAAATTGCAGCACGCTTATAAATTGTTTTTTTTATTAATTAACGTTTTTTTATGCATAAATTAGATATGTTAAGTATGCATATACAAAATTAAATTGCTTTGATCAATTGAAACGATACTTTCTGCAAAAATCACTTATTTTATCCGTTTTTACACGATGCTAGAATCATATTATAATTTTATTAATAAACTTTAGTTGTATTGCTCGCTTTCTAATTAAAGAAATGTATGCTATAAAAAGATTGAATCATCGCAAAAAATAGACCAGAAAAATGTTTTAAGATCACGATAATTTTTCTTGAACATGACCATAGAGCAATTTTCTATATTTTTATCACAGAATGTTTATATAAGAATAGTCAGCGCAATAAAATACAAATACTTTGATGCTTTTTATCATAGCAAATTTATTTTGTGACTTAAAGTATTACATGAAAGTGAGTTTTATGGTATCTCTTAATATAAATGAAACATAACAATTTCGTCTAAAAATAATAGCAGATTTGTTTTTTTATATATAAAATATTTTTTTACATTCAAAAGTATGTATAAGAAGTACTGGATGTCCTTAAAGATAATTAAACGACTTATTTTATCAATAAATATTTTCTTAATTTTGGGGGGCTTTCACATAAAATGACGCAAAAAATTAATCGAAAAACTAAAGATAATTCTTACTATATTTTGTATCATGAAAAAAAGGAATTTGGAAGTAAACTATTAATTATCAAGATCGCGATTATAAAATTGTACCATTAAATAGAAGTAAATATAAATAAATCAATAATGTATATTTTGTGAAAATATATAACACTATACACATGTTTTGATATCATATTACTTAAATATATCTATTCGACTTTAATATTGTAATTTAGAGGGTTAAAAAAATACAATCACAATTTAATCAATGAAAGTTTACCCTACCGATTACCATATGATTTATGCTGTAAAATACATTAGAAAAGATAAAAAAAGACAACATTATAATAATTTAGTATAATTGAAAGCAAAAAATATGATTTTTTTGTTTCGAAACTTAAATTTGACTTAGTCGTGACAAGATATACTTATTTCTTTATTTATTTATTGTATTTTATTTTATTTATATCATTCTTATATACATGAGAAATCTGATATTTGATCAATATTTTTCTGACGCCGTAAATAAAATAGTTTTAGGTTATATAATTATTTTTTATAGATAAAACGAGCTAGAGTAAATATTTTTATATAGCTAAATGATAAGAAAATATAAAAATACACATTGAACATAATTTTTTATTTTTATGAATAAAAAAATTCGTTTTCTGGGTCATGAAATTTAATCGATATGTAATACTGTTTCGCTAAATAATGCCTATGCTTTGTTTTTTTTTGCATATTGCTGCCTTCGGGTATATTTGAGTACATAAATTCGAGCTTTTTCTTTTTTTAAAGTGTATTTTTTTGCATAAAAGATTAGTATAAACACATAAAAATTAAAGATTCAGAAAATAGCTCTAGGCGCCAAAACAAATTTTAAATACATTAACTACCTGCCTTTTCAGGTAATATTGTAGTAAATTTATACACAAAAAACAAAATAATAATTTTATGATATAAAAATCTATGAAATTCTAATACGAGTAGCTATGTAAAGAATTTACATGTGTGCATACACTCTCAGCTAAGAATGTCTAGCAAGTCTTAGAAACCATACTCACATATGCAGTCTTTTTTTTTGTTTCGGGTTTTTCGTGATTTATAAAAATATATAATAATGTTTCGCAAGTTTAAAAGTTGGCATGTTAGAGTAATTTGACTTATAAATCGTCACACCATATTTCTTTCCTTTAAGGCAATCTTTAGAAATAACAAAAAGTTTACATGCATAAAATATTTTTTTTAAATATATTTTTTTTTCGAATGGTTTTTTCACTTTTATTTCTAAATCAGCAATGTCGAATTTAAATCATTTTTAATTTCTTATAAATTTAATAATAACTTTATAAAGTTATCTTTATTATAAAGTATTGGTGTTAAATTCAAGTTGTATGATAAAAATAATAGTTTTTTCAATAATTTATATATTTTAAAATATATGAATAAATATTTTAAAAGATAAAAGAAAGGGTAACTTATTTTCTTAAGATAAAACGATTTACCTTTATTGTTTTTTTCTGCGATTATAATCTGACATTAAATAAAATATAGGAATAAATTCTAAATTTAAGCTTATAGCATATAAACAAATGGATATTAAGAAGTTTTTTATTAAAAACATATTTTTTTAACTATCAGTAAGAATCTTTATGTTTTTTTTGTTATAATCTATAATACTATAAAGTATCTCATAGACTAATGTCATAGATATTTTGTTACAACTTAAGATGTTTAAATATTGTTAACAGCTTTTCAGTAACTATATCTCGTGCACTAACGATAAATGCATTAAAAAAAAATATATAATGACATTTACACTGGTAGAATACTTATGTTATAAATTTATTCTACGTAGTTCTACACCGTAATTTAACTGTATAGTTCGTATTTTTTATATATATATATACAAACACATTACTTCACCATAAAATTTATTGTAACATTTGTTCACTTTTGTGCTTCATCTCATTCTAGTATAATCAATTTGATTCACTCACTCTATGTTCGTTTGTATCGAATCTACATACTATTGTTTCTTCATTTTTCCTATATTTTGCACATAAAGATTTTCTAACTCTATTACAGATCATGATCGTTTACAAATCTCTTTTACAATATTTTTTTTGTTATATCATCTATTAAAAATGCATTTCTGTTGTGTACAAAATCGGCTTTTACTTATTTTATCACGGCATGTTTACGTAAATATTTAAAAAATTTTCATTCTAAGCTTTTGTGTTATAAGTGTATACAGTTTTCTTACTATTGTTCTCATGATCCTGCTATGGCTATCATCTCTACTAGTTATTGCAACGAAATATGCTTTTTTATATAGATATTTCCGTAGTTTATAATTTAAAATATTATTTGTGTTCTGCATTTGTATTATAATGTAAATTTTTGCCAGATTTTTATTTCCATAGCTTAAAATTTTAAAAAACACTATGTTTCCATCTAATTTTTTTCGTTTCTATCAATGTGACATGATATTTGAATTAGAAAAGGTATTTGGCAAACTATGCCAAGATAAAATATCACAATTTTATTGGCTTGCATCTCTTACTTTTAGTCTGTCATGCTAAGCGAAATAAATAACACTCACTAAGTTTAATTAGCGTAAATATATTTCCCGCATTTAAAAATGTACTGATAATACCACATTGCCATTTCTATGTATGTATTCTTGACAAAGTCTTCAGTTCCACTTCTTATCTAGGTGATGCACTTTTTTTTGCTCTTCGTTATAGTTGAAAAATTAAAATTCTCCAAAAAAAAATTTTAACATGCGTAAAACATATTATTGCAATATTTTGGCCTCTTTCATGCAACATAAAATCATATTGAAAGATAGTCACTGTAAAATTTAAACTTGCTTTGATAGCTAAAATTATATGTGGTACTTGTGTTTAGCTAACGAATGTCTACATTGTGTCTTGCTTAATCTATAATATGCATGGATGATAATATCTAGGCAGGAAATAATTTTGTTGAAATCAAAAATAGGAAAGTAAATTAACAGCATTAATATATAACTATTCTTGGAATCAAATTCTTTAATACGTGACCAGCTTCCTATTTAACTTAGAAATTGAATTCTAATATATTTTAAGTATTCATATTCAAACAGCTGCTAATTAAATAAGAGTCATTCTTTGGCATATATTGTAAATAATTTGTTGCATTTCATCTTTATATATTCACACATATTCTAAACAAAGTCTTTTGTTTCCTTTTTTAAAACCCGGTAAAATATTTTTCGGGAAGTATCTATTCTTGTAACAAACCTTGAATTTATTTAGATGCAATATAGGTTCAGTTGGATTAGATTCTTTATAAAATTCCACATAAATTTTACCTTATATTTCAGATGCTGATGTGGTTTTTTTTAAAATATCGACGTTAAAATAGTAATATTATTCTTCTATGCAAGACGTAAACTACTGCACCTATTATCGGATTTTACTATAGAATTTATATATTTCCAGGCCTATGCCGTAAAAGAAATGTATTTTTCCGCTTGTAAATCTTGTTCTATTGTGTCTAATAGTACTAGCTTTAGCTAATCCAAAATTTAGAAATTTAGCCATGAAATATATCATGTATGAAAAATTGCGATGTATATTACCGAGATCTGTGTTATCAAACACATTATATAAGAAAATCAAAAAAGCCTATCAATATGCAGTTTTCGCTTTAAGAGGTGAATACTGTGTTTTTTGTTCTGTAATAATACGCTTAAATTTTTCATATGCACGTTATAAGGTTAGAAAACTAGCCTGTTTACTTTGCAAGATAAAATTAACAAAACCAATATTATTTTAAAAGTATTTCGATCAGGAGTTTTAGATATAAACATAATATATGCTTGATAATACATTCCTACTATATCGCTGTGATTAAAATGTTTATAAAAGCATTTTAAACCCGTCTTAAAATAGCTAGCTGTGTTTAAGATTATAGCTTTTCGCTCGATACTCGTATACAAATTATTTTGTAATCACTAAAGTTCGTAATTTAAATTACAAAATAATATGTGCCTTTATTCGCTTCATTTTTTAGTATATTATTTGATTTAAGTTTAGTCGTTAAATAAAACCAAGCATTTTGCGCTCTCGACATTATCAAACTAATTAAAAGTATTGTGACTTATTAAGTTATCTATATAAATGTATGCCAAAAAGTTGTTATTTCTGTTCTATATTGCAGAATATATATAAGACAGGTAGTCTCATTTTTTTATTCTTAATATACAAATAAAAAATTTTTCTAAGTTTTTATTAGCGGCGAAAAATACCAGCTTTCAAATCTAAGCTTTATTAGTGTTCTCCCGAATTTAAAGATAAATACGATTACATTTATCAGAAGTGTAAATTTCAAATTTACACTGTGCTTGCAAAGAATGCAAATCTATATTTTATATACTATGATTTATTTTCGTAAGTGAAGATCGTATATAAAAAAGCATATTTTTTTTTTATCATTTATCAGATATATTTTGATAATTAAATTAGTAACTTTTTATTAATTAAAAAATTTAGATTTATGCGAGTCTTTATTTAATAAATAATGCATAGATTTTAGGTTTTTTGTGCTATTGTCTTTGAACGATATATTTATCAGCGTTATTTATAGCATTTGATGGCATTTTACATTTATCACAAGGATTATTTTAATAATTGTATGATATGTATCAGTATGGTTATTAAGTACGCAGAACCTTGATTTAAAAATGTATCTGTTCATACTTTTTTATGTGGGATGGTAGGTTACATACTTTTTCTATTCTACCATTTATATATTCTATATTCTTTCTATTTTTTATACAATAACGCAACTATATTTTATATTTCGAGTATATATTTTTATACATATATATTTATTTTGTAGAAGAATTGTGATAAAAAAATTTATATTTTTCTTCATTCACGAAATGGTCTATGATATCTATTCAACTATTTTATTTTCAAGTCTATGTAATAAAATTCTTAATTTTTGAATTTCTAACGATTTTATCACGAGAAAAGGAATAAAGAAATCTTTATTTGACACAGAAACATTACTTAATTAATATATTTCTAATAAATCGTTTTTTACCAACCGTGGCTTTTAATACTCTGTAAACAAAATAGGATGAACTTTTATAGATTCTGTCGCGTTTCCTATACAAAAATGCAATATTTTATTATATTTAGTCGTTATGAGTGATTAATTTTCTCAAAAATTTACGCCAAGTGTTTTCTATCAACCTATTATCCTTATTTGAATATTTTTAGTTCTCAGTAAATGTTATTACTTATTTTCTCCTGCGAAGAATTCTGAGAAATTCACGTTTTAAAGATGTAAAGTCTAAACAAATAATCCGATGTATTATCGCGATTTTTATATGGACTACTTAGGAAATATTTTTTTATCAATTGATGTATTATTATTGGTTAATTTATATTTTCTACTTTTTATTATAATGTAAAAGTACTACCATGTTATTCCCCACAGTTTTAATCATAACATTTTCTTATAATAAATGTAAATATCAATAGAATAATCATGAAAAATTGAAGTTTAAAAATAAACTAATAAGTTACTATATAATTATTTTTACATTTCATTACGCAAACAAAAACCAATCATAATAATATATTACAGATCTACTGTACATCTTTTCATGACATCATATTGTTAATCAACTTCGTGAATTTTATAGCATCAAAACTACAAAATTCATGTATTTTCGTGATATTTTGCAATCTTGGCATCTATGATATATAAATATAAAACCTTTACATACGTTTTTGAATATTTTATTTTAAAGTTCATAGAGCCCTGCAAAGAATATCATGAAATTCTACAAAGCGATAACTTTTCTGATTTATACTCTGCGTACAAGTAATATTCTAGAAAACGATACTTTTTCAATCTTATTCGTAGATAAAATAGAAGAGCTTAACCACGACGATGTGTTTAATTATTTGGATGCCAGATACGCTGATTATGTAAGTGAAAACATGTTTTCACACTTGCAAGAGGATATTGACGCTACATTAATACTGTTGAAAATAAACATAAATTCGAATATTTGTCCCAAATTTATAGACAACTTGTTTTTAAAACAATTAGAAAGATGCTTATTGGAAATATCAGACAATGAAATCAGCATTGTCTATAAACTTAAATTAATGGAAGCAACATTGACAATAATGAATTTAAGTTATGCAAAGAATTCATTTCCTGTTCTAAAATTCCCTTGGAAAGGATTTTATTATATGAATAGCGAAACTTTCCATATATTTGAAGAAGGTATATTTTATCAGAAAACTGAATTTATGTGTAACTGGACCATTAGCATTTTGAATTGGATTTCTTATATCGGAATAAAGTGTTTTTCATTACGATTCAAGACAAATCAAGCTTTAAGATATGAACAAAAGGATTTTAATGTGCGTTCAATCAACGATGGAAGTAAATTTATAGTTTCAAATCGATTTCACAATATTAGAAATTGCATTTCGTATTTTAATTATATCGACCAAACAAAAGTAATCAAGAATTTTATTGAATTGTCTAAATTAAAAAAAATAATACTATTTTTTGAAATCGATTGGAATTCATTGGCTGCTCACTTATTTAGAAAATTGAGTAAAAAGGAAGCTAAAAAACCCATTTATGAAAATTTAAATTTATTGATAAGTGATAGAATAAAAGATTATGAAATTCAAAGTAGAGCGAAATTCAACAAATATTTAAAATTCACACAAAATTTAAAAACATTTATTACGACACAAGAAATAGATTTAAATATTTATTTTATATCAAATGCTCATATATCCTTAGAAAGAATCATTTCCAATCAGAATGGAAAATATCTCAGTCTAAAAGCAAATTTCTTAGATATAACTGGGTTTGTATGTGCATTAAGAAAAGTTTCAAGCATAATACAGTCATATATACAATCTATTTTTTTTAATGATGATAGTATTATAGAATATGAATATTTATGGGAATTTCACAAAAATACACAAATTAATATGTTGAAAGAAACAAAAAGGGATTTGTGGGATAATATTGATAGCTCCGATACTGGTACTAACAATATTTTGCATAAGCATTACATTTCATTAATATATAATAAGGATATTATATTTGATACAAAAAACAAAGAGGAATTGGCATGTTCGAAATTTCTAAAATCAAAAATTATAAGGGCCATCAACACTTATATAAACAACAGACCGCGAAACTAACCTGTGGCGTTTTCTCTAACTTATATGCCTAAAATAAAATAAAAATTCATATTTTGCTAAATTTGTTTTAAATATTCCTTCACGCATCATGAATTGTTTTCTGTTAGTCTTTTGTCGACGTTTAAGTTTACTGCCAGAAACTTTTAGCCTCTAATATCATCACGAAATCTTAATATTTTCAATCAAAAATCTAAATTTAAGTCTAAATAATATTGATATTATAGCACTTTAATCACACAGATCACAGCTTTGTTTCGTTAAAAAAATATTATAAAATAGTAATTATAATGATAATATTCTAAATAATATAAGTAAAGGTAACGTTTACGTACAAACTTAATATTATACCACTACCATTTACAATTTTATTATATTCAAACATAGATGTGATTGTGAATTTAACAATATATATAAAATTAACTGGTCAATTTAATATAAATATCAGAAGAAATCAAACACATTATACTTCCGTCTTCTTAATATAATCACTAATTTTTTTTTGCTATATAAATATATTAATTTTTACTAGCAAAAAATAAGAATCACCTATATTAATCTAACAATAAGTTTTAAGTTAATTTATATGCTATAGCACTTTATTCCAAATTAACGATAAAAACAAAGATTGATGATAAAATAAAGCGGCCTAATATCTTTAAAAATATAGAAAGGTAATAAAATATGTGATGTAAATCTTCAAAGCTTTAAAATTTTAATTTTAGCACATAAAAAAGCTTTCAATTAACAAGATAACAATTTATATAAAATAAAAGACACTGAAAACAAACAATCTACCGTTTTAAGTCTTTGATGTTGATTAATGAATATAGATTTATTTGATGAATAATTCGCCTTATTGATATGTTTTAAGCGAAATATTAAAAATATTATTTGAACACCAAACTTAGGTTAAGTATGTATATAAAAACGAGGTCTATGATGGTATATAATTGTCTATAAAGCTAGATTTGTTTTTTTTATCCATAGAAGAACTTTTATTTGATCTACTTATGTGAAAATTATCGATTTCGCAAAGTATTGGACACAATAATATTCACTATACATTTCTAGTATTTTCATTTTTTTAACTTTGGGTGTGAATTCATGTGATAAATAATATAGAAAGCTCAGTATTAACAAACATGAAACTCATTTTTAGGATATATAATCAGCGAAAGATTTTGTATGCATTCGAAATGATTTTTATGGCAATAAATATTTATAAATAAATAATTTGATCTATTTAGTATGGAACGTAGCATACAAATGACCCTAAATTTTTAACAGATTTAATGTTGGAAATTTGAGCTAGTAAAATAATAGCATTCCTTTGCTCACAAGAATATAAGATAGACTTGTAACCTTCTTAATATTTTGTAATTGATTTTCTTTTATAAAATATATTCTTGAAATAGGTTCCATAAAACTGCGTTATTTATAAGATATAAATAACTATACTACGAATTAAAATACATAAAATGACTTTTCAAATTTATTAACATTATATGTGAAAATATACATGTTGGAGATTATATAACTAGGTTTTTATATTATAGATTTTGAACTAAATATGAATCCCAAATATTTTTTTTTATAAATTACAAATGAATTAGATGATTTCCAGAGATCTATTCTAAGCTTTTTTTCATATAAATTCTATGCGGAACAATATTTAGATTATTCTTACTCTGCTTTGTTTAAAATTAGTTACAATAAGATACAAGATATTTTTTTTCGCAAAATTAACGGCTTATACATTCTGATTCTACATATATATCTCTTTTTACAATTCGCAGCCGCTTTCTAAGAAAATTTTTTTATCTATCTAAAATTAAAGAATAATTAGTCTGTCTATTTATATACATAAATTTCAAATTATACTGGTATTTACATAATGTTTCTCCATAACTTTAAAATAAATATTATAATTTTTTATATTATCTTTTATATAGTATGTAAAAATACAAAATTGTGCGTCTTTATAACCAAGAAAAATTGATCTGTATAATAAAATAACATAATATGTGTTTGCATTATAAATTAATAAGATATAATAATTTACATGAAGTTATATATATTTAATAGTTTTTTATGTTTTACATACTACGACATCCTTTGTTTTGAACACATTTAGCTAATAACATGCATAAATGCGTGTTTTAGATATAGAAATTAGATTAAAATGACATTTTTTACTTAAAGAAAATAATCAAAGAACTCGAAAGCAAATATTACATTTTTTTAATTTAAGAATCTATTTATAAATCGAAAATGTGCGATAAAGCTTCAACGCCTTTATTACAGCTCATAATTATGTAATGATTCGTAGATTTACATGCTCATTAATTTTTGAAATCGCTTTTCAGATGATGTTTTTATGCATAATCTGCTAGTAAATCAGGAGCCTGTAATATATTCAAAGCATAATAGAAATATTGGGCCAAGTAACAAAGTGAAATTATGCATTTATCTGATAGAGGCTGCTAAACATGCAATTTAGGTTCATAATATATGCATCTTTAACTTGTAGAATTATATAAATTATCTTTAAATTTAACGTTAAAAACATATGAATTACATGATTCTTTTGATAGCACATGTAAAAAAATTGTTATTGATGCATTTATTTTGCAAGTATGCTAATGCTGATTTTCAAGTCTTTTATCGAAAATTATACTTTGTATGCATTTAATTTAATGATTTTAGAAGAGAAGTGTAATCAAATTAAAATACATAAGTTACTACGTCATTAAAATAAAAAAAAATATTTTCAAATGTTATAATGCATAATAAATTATCAATTTTTTTTTCATGGAATATGCAATGCGAATCGATACTATATAACACCAAAAAAGGTATTTTTCGTATGAAACAGAGTTTTTTTAATTTAGAAATGCTGTAAATGTATAATGGAAATTTTGTATAGCTCTTTGTAATCATAAGAATACAGAAGACAAAAATAATTTAACAATACAAATACAATCCGATTCTTGCGATCAAATTGAAATGAAAAGTAAAAATCTTAATCTACTATATATTTGCAATGTACGAAATTTCTTTTTTGAAATATTTTGATTTGTTATTTTTAACTTCTATTTGCATATATACAACTTCAGCATTAAATATTTGCTGTTTATAGGTATAAGAATTTTTAATTATGTAAAATGCAAAAATTGTATTTAGATAGATCTGAAAAACGTTTTGTGTTTCTTGAATGAACTATGATAAAGATTTTGTCTATGAAATTATATTATTATAGAATAAAGATTGTGTGTATTCATTAGAACACACAACAAAAATTTTTTATATTAGACATGGAATCTTTATGTCTTACTCCATATTTATGAGTGTTGATTTTTTGTATGACCCCTGAGAATTGATATAAAATAGATCGAAGATATCGAGCCAAATACATCGCATAATCTTACTTGTGGGTGTGTAGACACTGTATATTTAGTGGTTTATTTGATGATACGACAATATCAAAATATTATTTGTATTTAGCGATGATGATAAATTCATCTAAAAAACAAGAAATTGTCAAATTTTTGTTCCTGCTTTAATATGTAGTATTGAGTCTTTTTTTTAATCAATGTTTCTAAAAGTGATATAATATATCTGTGCAGCAATTTAATTTCCTAAATATTTAATCAGCTTACGTAAATACAAAAAAAAAGGTTTGAATACCTTAATTTCTAAATATAAAAATAATAATTTAAGTCTCCATTTTTTTCCTTCTCGTGATTTTTATTCTATTGTTGCAATATACGTTATTTTAGAAGTGATTTTATGCGAAGTAAACAGAAATAGTATGTTCAAAAATATATTTAACAAGATTATTATGAAAAAACTCTTTAAACATGATTTATGAGTAAAAACAGATTTTTATAAAATTTTGTGTTAAAAAAAAGCAAATTTATTACAAATAACAGGTTTTATGTGATAATTTTTGATTATCTAAATAATAAAATGACTCATAAATTAAAACGAAATTGCCTTTAAACGTATTCGAGTAATGTATTTTATGTGTTTACATATATCAAGATACTTTATCAGAAAAAAATTCTTATCTAAAGTATCATTATATTGCTTAATAGAAACTTCTGTATGGTAAAATACACCTTGAAATGAAAAATACGTTTTTTATAAAATTCCTATATTGTGAAAATTTAACAACGTTAGGGTTTTCTTTATGAACGAATCCCATTATATCATATGTATGACTATCTTTCTCACATAAAAATCGCTTTTTATCACTGATATGTCTTCTCATAATTTAAATCATGATATATATACAACCACACAGATATAAAAATTTCGATTACGTACTATATAATCACAACTAGATAATATAACACAATTTACAGTTCATAAAAAGGCTCGTTTAAGCAATAAAATTTTCTTCTAAAACTAATAGCTAATAGATTTAGTAATTTTATA
This sequence comes from Rhyacophila brunnea, assembly GCF_057557595.1. Classification (NCBI taxonomy): domain Eukaryota; kingdom Metazoa; phylum Arthropoda; class Insecta; order Trichoptera; family Rhyacophilidae; genus Rhyacophila; species Rhyacophila brunnea. The sequence continues at coordinate 83,065 of NW_028232906.1, forward strand.
TTTCTAAATATTTTTTATACAAAAAAAGCAATTATTCTCTGTGTTATTATTGCAATGATAATACGAATATCGGCTAGAAAGCTCGGCGAGTTAAGTGCTTAATTTTTTATATAGAAGCAAATGTATTTTGAAATTTAAATATGCATTATTATTAGATTTTTTTTAATTTCTAAAATAATTATACAAAATTTATTAAGTGCAAAATATGACTCAAATATGAATATTTTTTAAATGAAATATAGTTTGTAATTTAGGGTATAAAAATGGAATCTTTTTATATTTTCTAATTTTTTATAATATACGTTTCAGCATATTGTAACGAATTTTAATAACTCATTTTCTTTAATTATATTACATATGTTCTAAAGTACATATTTTTTTGTAAGAAATACGTGTTTAATAAATTTCTTAGATTTATTCATGACTCTTAAATAATAAATGTACTGTTTACCTCGCTCATTCGCTTTATTGGTCTATTTTGATATGTTTTTTATTTATAAATTATCGGCTTATAATCATAGCAAATTCAATTTTTATAATTTCCCGATACTCTATTAAATATATGTCTAAGGCTTCTATAATACAGGGTTTATTTTACTTTGGTGTATCAAATTATATTATTCCTGTATGCAGCACTACTGTTTTGATTCGATCTAAATCCAATAAAAAAACGTCTTAGATAAATTACTTTTAGAAAATACAAATAAGAGTTATAGTATAAATATATAAATCAATTCCTTCATTTATAGACTTTTGATATGTTATAGCCATTAATGTTGTATTTTTTTATTTTATTGTTGCAGAAATAAACCATAGAATCACAACATAACAAAGAGCAAAGTTTTTCTACAACACGAATGAAAATACAAGTATGAATACTAGAAATACAATCTTATATCTATTTTAAAAAAAAAGTCGTAATTTTACAAAAATGAAATTTTAATGACACAAAAATCATTTTACTATTTTTAGTGGTAAACCTATATACAAAGATATATATTTTTTTATATTTATATGTATCATTGTAATTGTATAAATAATTCAAATTATAGCTCATCGCACTTATTTTTTATACATTTCATTGCAAGTAAGGAACATATTATTCTTATACTTGCAAGATAAAATTTTCGACCATTTAAGGTCTGTTTGTTATAATAATTTTCAGCATCGAAAACTTCGATATTCTTAAATTAACAACTATTCCATATATATAAGACTTCAAAACTATATTTTTTTATGCACTTTTTCTAAATTGATGCTTCTTATATAATTCTGTTATAATAAATTGTTGCCATCTGTAAACACATGATAATTAGCTTCCCAAAATATCACAATAATTATCTTATAATATATAAAATACTAAAAAGGTTAGAAAAATACGTATATTTATATATTAACACATCACGTATTTTATTATCATATTTGTTAATCTTTATATAGTGCTGTATGAAGGAAAAGTTAAAATTATAACGAATTTTCATGTATAATGTTTTCTGAATTTTGCTAACAGTTTCTGTGCATAAGTAGCATCTCTGTATAATTTCTAAAAAGATTATAGTACATGATAGTCGTATACTATGGCTTAAAAACTCGTTCTAGTGCACATACAAGCTAGCAATATCGCATTTAACATAGCTCTAAGTCATAAATGTGATAATTTCAAATCGTAAAAACACAATAGAATATGATACAGCCTTTGCTTGTGTTTTTCTTTTGAGTAATTTCTAATTCATTTCGATACTTTGTTATAGCTCTTAAAAAAACAATGAATTTACGTTCTTGTGATTTAGTATCTCGTGGTTATAAACGGTTTCATTTAAACAAATAAAGTTCTACTTTTTGGCTATTTTCATATAAAATTAAAATATGTATACTTCTAAATTATCACTATTTGTATAACTTACGCAGAAAACAATATCTAAATAATGGTGATATTTACATCAAATACGACAGAGAAGATATAATATGCATAATTAAAATTACTAATATGTAAAGAGAACAACTGCAGGCAGAATATAGCGATATGCTTGATAGCATCGTTTTTGAATATAAAAGATACTTCTTAAATTTTATTAAACACATATAAGGAAATCAAACAATTACTTGCATCATCTAGAAACTGTTTTGCACATATTTGTACTTTTATACGTGTTTAGATTGCAAACTTCGCTTGTAATATACAATATACAACCGTGTATGTGTAATAATAGTATTTATAATGTAAATACGAGTTATAGTCTTAGATGATATCGCAACCATACTAATTAAATAGTACATCTATTGAGGTAATATCATTATCATATGTGTGCGGTACATTACATCATACATGACGTACAGGGATAATAAAAAAAACCATGCGCAGCTATAAAAAATATATTATTCTGTAATTTTTGTGTTTTTTTCTATTGTATATGATTTTTACATAAAAAAATTCTATTTATAGAAATTTGCATTATAATTAACAAAAGAAAGCCGATATAAGTAAAGTATTTTATTTAAAATTTCAGATAATATTGTAATATCGCAAAAAAACCATAGATAATATCAATATATCTGTAATAATCCAATATTTATACTAAAAATGGCGTGTTTATATCTAATTACACGCGATTCAATAAAACAGTACTTTTTAATAATTAGGTTAGTATGTTTTACCATAATCGGGCTTTAAAAGTCATTTTTGATGCAAAATAGCAGCACTATGTTGACATAGACTAATTCATAGTTGCTACAAACCCTATAAAACAATGATGTTTATATTATAAAAACAAAATATGGCATGAATATAAGAAAAAAACATGCAGTTTATATATATTTTTGATATAATCCATTCCCGAAAAAAGTTATTTAATTTTATGTATTGCATTTACTTATATCATAATCTAATATCTTGCACTCTAATATATTTAGTATAATTAGAGTCTGAAATAGGAATTGTAATATTACAAAGTTTTATATGATCGTTTTGTTGTGTGCATATGATTTTAGCTTATTTTGTTTCTTGTATACCACATAATGTGATATAGTCGATCGGTTTTTTTTAACGTGAATAAATTGTTATACGAATTGATTTTGTAGTTAAATTATTTTTTGATGTTTAATACATAGATTTTGTATGTTATGCGGCTTATTTAAAAATATCTGCATTAGATGATATCAATGTATCTATATATAAATGTAAATATTCCGGTTTTTTTTTACTTTTACACATAAAAAGTCTCGATTTATGTGCTTGTCTACTCGTTTTTCTAGAAATATTGTTTGCATCTGATCTGCAAAGATTGCTTGCAAACAAAAGTAACATCTATAGTTTACAAATACAGAAAAATTTACGCAAAAATTATACTATATTTTTTATCATTACAAGTGAAAAAATATTCTTAGAAAATTACATAAATAGTGTCTTTTAATTATTGAATCTATGCGAAAAACATAAAATTTATATATTTTCAGTTATTGTTTTATTTTACAAATAAAAAAATAATTATTATAAACTAAAAAAACGCTATTTACAATATTGCTTATATATATCATGACATTCGATTGATGCTAATAGGTCACAAAAGAAAACTATCATCTAAAATTTAATAAAAGAAGATCAATTTTTGTAAATAAAAATAAGAAAAATTAAATATATGAACCTCATAGGCTTAACGTGCGGGTACTAAAGTTCTTTGAAATCTACCCAATTTACGCTGTTTGATTATATAAATAAAAAATGCATAATTAATCTGCTTGGTATATTTTGTATTAATTTGTGTATACCATTAGCTGAAAATGTAAATTTCAAATTTATTATATATTAAAGGGCGCTAATCATGGCTTAAAAGCATATTAAATCGGTAAAGTGCACATTTAAAACAAAATATAGATTATTATTAATTACAAATATGGACAATTTTTTATAATAGACAGATCAGAGAAGTGTGGATGGTGTAAATATTGCATCGAAAATTTTTTATAATTATTTATTTGTCAATTCATGTATTTTATCATGAATGGATATATGAAATATAATTTTTATAAAAATCCTATTACAAACACGCGCACAAAAATTTCTATATCATAAATTCTATGTTACAGCTGAAAGTACAAGGTATAATAAAATCGTAGTATTAATTTTTTTTCACGACAAAATAAGTAAAAAAATAATAATAGTATGCGCAACACGTTCTCTTACACAAAATTGTATAATACTCATATTATAACAAAAATAATGTTTCTAAGTGTCAATTTTTTTCAATTTTACAATATATAATCTTAAGTAGTATAGATAAGTTTAGGATATAAAACTGATTTTTTTCTCTGCGAATTCATTACAAATTTATACATCCTAAATAGGGCGAATACTTATATAAACTGGTAATAGACGGATCTAATATGCGATAAATCATTAATAGATATTATTTTAAGATGTTTTAATTACGGGAAATATTGCTTTAGCAGCGCAATACATACTTTATATTATATGCCTATTACCTTAAAAACAAATGTGTATATGCAACCATCATACAAATACAGCAAAAAAATAAAAAACAAATATAAATAAGTTAACATGCATTCAATATCTATAAATCATATTAGACAACGAAAATACCTTTTTATTTAACTCTAGATCAGTGTTTAACCTACTATTAAAAAGCTTTTAAGACCTTCTAATACTTTGAGTTTCCTAAATTATCTTTTTGTTCTTTTCTATATAAGATATAAAAATCCAAATTTTTTGTGGTGTTATTTCATTTGAATTTTCTGCTAAAATCAATATTAATTTACTTATGTTTTGCAAAATTTAGGCTAATATCTCAAAATAGAATCACTTTATAGTAAGTTTTATACTTTTGTGCTTGAATTTATATTACTCTCATATTTTATCTATATTTTTATAAAAATGTCTAAATTAATAGTGTGCTTGTGAGTGAGGAATCGTTTTTAAATTCCTTTCAGTTTTTTATAACGATGTTATGATCATTAGATTGTTTTTTTTATACTTTTTACATATTTTTTCCACTTTAAAGTCAGTTGAAAGAACCTTTTCATGTATAAGTATCTTTTAATTTTGTTATAAATGAGGTTTCTGAATTTTTAGGTAGAATCGTAAAATGTGTTTATAAATTTCTTTTACATAATTAATAGATTCATATTTTTTTTATAGAGTATATATGTTTTATTTTCTCAACAATAATTTATCATATGAAAAAAGTTTTTGTTTGACCTATTAATTTTATCTTATTTCGACTTGAATTAACATCAAAAGGTAGATATCATACATATATCAACGAGTCGGCTTTGTTTTTATACATAGATACTTGTCGAGCATTTTTCAAGCTTATTTGTATATAAAATAAGAACTCTTATAAATTGTAGAAAGCAAACCATATGCAACAAAAAATTTTTGGAAAGGATGCGTGTGTATTTTGTTTCAGTTCATATTCGAATTTTAGCTTTAAGTTTGAAACAGAATGCGTAGAAAATTTTAGATAATAGTGTGTCTTTAAGTCTGCTGTTATATTAAGAAAGGTATATGGCTTTACTCTCAATTTAATATGTATATTAACCTTTTATATACATGATATATGACAATTTTACATAAAACTATGCTATCTTTTTATGTATGTATCTCTACCTTGGAATTTGTTTTGCTTGTTCTATATTCTATATATACAACAGTAATTATATTGAATCGTATACAGCGTAATTATAATTTTTTTAATTTACAGCCTCGTTGTAACTGCTAAAGTGTATGATTTTTTTTGCTTGAGTATAAAATACTAGAAGAACGTACATTTTAAATGCTTTAACAATAAAATAATGTTTCGAAGGTACATTTTTTTATAGTTATGACGCATTGACTGATATTTTCTGAAGAATTGGATTTTCATGGCATTCATAGTAATTTTGATAATCTGCAAAAAAGAATATTTATGTTTTTTTACCATTGAAGCAATCCTTTAGTATGTTTGTTTCTTATGTACCTAATTGATTTTATTAACCATACATATAGAATATAACACTAGATAACACATTTTTAATTTTTAAATGTGAACAAGCTGCTTATAATTTTGCCTATATTGTGTTTCTAATGTTTAATAATTATAACTTTTTATATTTCATACATTTTTCTATGCTTTATTATCCTACGTTGACCATGAATTTATAAAAAAACCGATTAAATTTTACTAGAACATGTTTTTTATATAAGTGATATATAACGCATTTATAAAAATTTATAGATTTAGCAAAAATGACTAATTATTGAAAAAATATACTTAGAAGTTATATTAAAAAAAGGTTTTTGTATTTTTACAATATATGCATTTCACTTCTATTTACTTATAGTCATATAAATAAACGAAAAATCAATAATTTTTTTTAGTAATTTTTACGTCTTAGGATGACACAAAAAAACAACAAAAAATAATGGAGTATATTAAGTTGACGCCGAAATATATTGTTTTAGGCAAATTTAGTGAAATTTTTTTGACGTCGGCTTTAAAACTTTTAAAAATAGACTGCATACTGAGATGTATAAACTCGTTTTTTTTATCTCGAATAATCATTTCTGCTATGTATAAAATAATATATTATATAGATGATCATAATATAATATGATTTATATATATGCTATTTATCTAGATATATTAGGGGGATTGTTTTTTTTTGTAAACATAATCCATGTTATTAATCAAAAAAACACGTATATATACTTATTACTTACCTCTACGAATATATCTGTGTGAAAAATCTTACATTGTTGCCAAAATCTGCATCGAAAAATTTACAACATTCTTATTACATAGATTATTTTTTATTTATGGGCTATCTTTATAGTCGTAATTTATGTTTTTGTTCTCACGCACAGCTTGCTTGATTCTCTGTATGGACAGAGTATTTATACTTTCGGCTATCTTCTCCTCTCCAATGTCTTCTTCAATACATCTCCTTCTTTCGATATCCATTAATTCAAGGGTTTTTTCCATCCCAAGGTTTGAATATATGCCTCACCCTGGTTCGTGACATTTAGTTTCTTCTGGTACCTTCTATGATATTGTAACACCACATCGTTATATGTTATAACACATGGGAGAATTTTTATCTTGAATTTGTATATTAATGACAGCTCAGATACTAGCAGGTCATATTTTCGACATTTTTCGTTTTCAGCTATGTTTATATTTTCAATACTTGTCACGCCAATTACGATCAGAGTGATGCAGTTCTTTACAACATTAGTAATTAATATCCTTAATTAATCTCAGCCGACATAACTCTAAGATAAAATAAGAATTGAGGAATGCAAAGTATAGATAAAAGCTAAATTTTGAGCAATAAATGGTTTTTTGTATTGAAAAGGAAGCTCTCCTTTCATAGTATTAGTTTATTCACAATACATAGTATTAGTAAAAATATGAAAATAAAATACTTATCTAACAGTATAAGAAGCATACAAAAATATATAAAAAGCTCAATTTTTGTCTATTTTCAATAACAGGATGATCTACATTAAATATCATCTGAACATCATAAAAAAATATTTAAATTTCAGAGTTAGATTTTGATGCTAATATATAATACTCTAATAATTTGCACTATAAAAACTATTTACATAAGCATATCAGGGTGTAATTAAGTTATATTATTTAAAATAGGATAAAAATTTACAATATTATAAATATTAATGGGTTTTTTCCTTTTTACATATAATTAAATATTAATAGAAAATGAAAACTTGTAGAAATTCACTATCTGATTTATTTTCAGAATTCCTCATAAAATCAAAAAAAAACCATATATTAGATATTTGAAATCTATAAAATGTATTTATTTTAATTTTTTTCCAATAAAAATATATTTAGAACGATATAATGTTACAGCATAAAATTCAAGCTAGAATTAAACCACACATGCAAACTCATACACTTCGCAAGACAATTAGAACATGAATCTAAGCATAGAATAACTGCAGTTAAGATGAGAAGACCTATATATGTCAAAAGATGGATTAAATGTCTGTGGAATATTTCTAATGAGCTGTCTGCATCTCTGTAGATGTTTACTTTGCTTAAAAAAGTTAAACCTATAATTAAAATATACATTTAAAGAATGTGTGGTTGTAGCATAAAACAATTTTTCTGATATCACTTATTTTTTTATTGCACAAAAATTATAATTTTAGAGCGTTTGCAAGCATTATTCTAATCAAAAATTGATTATTTAAATTTTTATACTAAAATACAGTTTGCATAGACTATAAAACATGATTTTTTGTTTTAGAATCAATTTAATATAAAAATCTATTAAATATATAGTCAACGTGTGTGAGACTGTATCCCATGACATTACTGTAAACTAAAGACCCCACTATAAATGACTTCTAAAATAAAACCATAAATTTATAGTTTTATTCTTGAATTCATAATTTACCGTGCATTGATTTTCATATAGTCATTCTTTGAAGATTATATGTTTTTCTTCAAAAAAATAAAGCAAAAGATTAAATATCTACGTAGCAATTTGTATTTTACACAATTTTAAATTAGTGTATGTATAGTACAAAGTGCAATCAAACCTATATATTTATATAATAAATTACAATAAAAAGCAACTTATCTGTGGTTAAAATATTTAAGCTTGCAAAATTTAGTATTATTTATAATATATCTAAGCATAAGGCTAGAAAATATATAAAATGTAGGACTTATATAGTTGAAAAGCTTTTTGACATATTTAAGAGAATATCACTTAAGTGTTAAATGGCTTTTTATCAATTTGTTATGCCTCATATTTTATTTTATACGCAATATGATGTAACTGTGATTTTTTATTATAAACTATATATTTACACCAATTCTGCTCATACTATCCAACTGATTTTAAATTTTTTTAAAAATAATTGCTTCTTATGTGAAATCATATTAAATTGATTTTTTATTTATATGTAAATCAAGTTAGGACTATTAGTTTTTAAGAATATTTTTTAGTGCTGAAAATAAAATTTTTTGGCGAGTTAGATGCTCATTTTAAATAAATCTTCCCTTTTTCTCTAGTTTTTCTAGCTATTTTTACCAATTTTTTATGACTTTTAAACTTTTCGTGTACTAAATCCTATAAAAAAAATTTAGCGGTATTTGATTTTTTTTCTGTCGATTTATTATGTAATTTGCGCGGTGTTACAAAGATTGTATGATTAATTTGTAGTAAAATAATCCATAAATGTGCTAAATAAAGCATAACGAAAAATTACAGAAGATATCAAATTAAAAGCCACAGATTATTTGATCTAAATAAGGACCTAAGCAGCAAGTTATATATTAATATTTTTTGCTCGGTTGTTGAAGCATAGACAATCTCACTTATAAGTGGTTATGATTTTTGGTATGAATTATCTTCACTTTCACCTAAGGTAATATAAACATTATAATCATATGACATGAGAAAGTATTAAATTTTCTAATTTCATAGGATTATGATTAATCAATCTCGACATGTTTCAAATGATAATACATGCTGCCATTGTATAAACAGTATTTAAAAATAAAATTATATAAATTTTGTACTTATCGAAGATTCACATCAATCCTGTCTGTAACATTTGCGACATTATGCCGCTGAAATACTCAATAGAATAAAATTCCACAAAAACAGAATTTACTGATAGAATTTTAGATACATAGCAAAAAAAGAACCACATTCGCTTTTAAATTGCTGTATGTATTTTTCACTGATATAACACATTTTTTAAATATTACAGCAGTATACATTAAATCTAAAAAAAAATGTTCTTAAATGTTTTTAAAACTCAGATCACAAATTAAAAAATTAATGGCCTTATTGTTAGCAAAAACGTATTTTTTTAACATACGAATAATTTATTTCTATTGCAGAAAATACACATATAAAAAATTTTCAAAAAGAAGGCGCTGCAAAAAAAATCGAAAGATAAGCTGATTGGTACTATATGAAGAATTTATTTTAATCTAGATGAAATTTATGAAACGATAGTTGAGGTAAAGGTGCCGAAAAATTTGGAAAGATTTATATGATAAATTTGTAAATCAATATATGTAATATGCTGGAATATGCATATGCTCTCGAAATTGATAACAAAGTATAGATAAATGTTTGCGATTAAAATTAAAGTATAAAGTAAGTTGAACTTTCAATATTACGCATTATAGAGAAAATTTTTGTTTTTATACATATTATATCATTAAAAGATATTCTCTGAACTAATGTAACATTTTACTGCTAGATATCTATTCAAACTGAAAAATATAACACTATAATTTATCAAATTGTCATTAACTTGCATTTGTAAAATTTTTTACAATTTATGTACAAATATAAGAAATAAGGACACTTAAGCTATAAAAATAAAACGACTAACCGAGTTATATAGAAGCAGAATAAAAATATACATAATAATTTAAAAATTTGCTATAAACCAAGCGAAATCGTAGTCTTTATGTATTTATAACTTAAAACATCTTTAGCCATACATTAATTTTATTTTTAGGACCTGCTTAGAAATAAATTATTAAAACTAGTCTAATTGTTGTTTTGCACATTAAATCAATAAATATACTTGTAATAAGCATATATATCATAAGGTTACTGTTTTAGAACAGAGTATTAGAAACGAAATCTTACATTTATCAGGCTAAATAAGAACTAGAGCATAAGCATATTCAAATGGCATAAAAAAAGACCAATGAAATATGTGCTCTTTTGTGCTAGAATTATATTTATATGTTTATAATTACTTATGAAAAAACAAAATTTTTGAATGTATTTTTCTGTTTATTTGAGATCTTCCCATGCAAACAAACAAAAAGAAATTTAATTCTAAAATAAAATTATAAATTTAAAAATATGAATCTAAATGGTCACAAAATTGCAAATCTAATGTGATAACAAAAAAACATATTATTACTTCGAATATTATTTTCTATAGGTTTATATTTCACGGTTCTAGTATATTAAAACACAAAGAAAAAAATATTTTTGTTTCAACATTTTACAACAAGAAATCGTAACAGTATATAATTTTTTTATTATATCTAATACAACATGTAGGCACATATAAAGAACGTTTCTAAGATGATACAAAGATATTAATTCTATGACGTACAGTAAAAAAAAATCTTATTGACATGCAATATTGTCAGATTATAAATAAAAATCGAACGTATAGAATTAGTAAGTAATATGAGCGTAAAATGTTTCAAGCACGCTTATTTACGACGATCATATATATTATACTTTAATAGATAGCAATATGTATGAATAAATTATATGAAATACTATAAAGATATCTAAAAACAATATCTAAAGTATAAAACTGTTACGCTTGTATTTAAAACAAATTTACTTATGATGTTTCTGCATTTATATCAATATGTAAAATTTATATAGAAATATATAGGCTTTATGTATTATGTAACAGAAAAAAAACTCTATTAATCATAATTATTAGCTGATTTCATATATATAATGAGAATGAATATAATTTTCTATTTGTTTTACGCTACCAGATATATAAAAAAATCGATACCACTTGAATAAACTAAAATAACATAAACTATCACTATCTTTTTTATCAAGACTCTCCGAAAAGCTACAAGCACCATTAAAAAAAGTTAAAATACTTTATGAAATGCGAATAAGTCTTTTATTTATTTTTTCACTCATCAAGAATGATTTAAATTACTTAAGCCGAATTTTCATTTTTATATCTTTTTCGTTACTAAATATAGCTTAACTAGAGGAATTGCAATTTCCATAAACTACTCAAATTATTTTTTTGAATCGATTTGTTTTTTCTTGTCTATAAAAACATAATTTTAACTGCACACAGTATAGATTCTACGGCAATCTATTTTATATAACGTATGCAAGGTTTTTTTGTGGTTTGTAAAGCATTAAACCAATTTAATAGGTATTTAGTTATTACAAATACCTTTATTTTATATCTGTTGCATTTTTGTTCAAATAAAAAAATTTCATTTTTGATCTTCTCTATATCACCATTTATATGCACCAAAGATGCACAAAAGACATAATTTTGGACAATTTATATTTAATTTACTGCGATTTTATTTTTTATTTATATCAATTTTTAATATCACTTAACTCTGTAAAATAACGCCATAAACGAAATAAATTTCGCTATCTGCATGTTGACATAGCATATTTATCTGTTATTGTGATTTCAAAGAAGAATTAAAACATTTTCATCTACATTTTATATTTCTTTAAGAGCTTTTTTATACAAAATTATCTCATTTTTTATTTTTTGCAATTTCGATGGTCATAAATATAATTTTATGAAAAAACCTGCCATTAATAAATATAAAACAAAATTTTTCAGTATTTTATATACAATTTCGAATTTTCTTTTTCACATAGAATGTACATATAATAAAAACTACAATAAAAAGCCTTATACTCGATGATCTATAATGTTGATTAAGTTCATGGTGATAAAAAGACAATTATTAATATCTTTGTGGTCTTATACATTAAGGTTTAAAGCATAAATGTCCTGAAAAGGGTCAAATCCTATGTTACATTTGTTAAATTCAAATATCCGTTTTTTTTAAACAATACAATTCTTATATAATCATATTTGATATAAAAAAATATAAATTGTGCATTGTTTTTCTAGAACAACATGATTTATACGTAGTGATGAACTTGTATATAAGATTGTAAAAACTCGCTTAAATACAGCACATCAACCAAAATAGGTTATTGAATCATAAAATTTACTACAAGAAAAATCATATTTTTTCGCTATAAAAGTTGCATATTCATTAATTTTAAATTCTAGTTGTAATTAAAATTTACATAATTCTATTTTTTCCAGCGTTATTAATATTTTTTTATACTTTTAGATACCAACAAAATATCTTTTGTCGACTTGCTAGTATCAAAAAAAACATTAAAATAGAAAAGAAATTTTTAGTTATCTATTTTTGTATGATGCTAGGTCATAAAAAATTATTTTTACGAATCCGAAAAAAAGTATAATAGATAAATATTTTGTTGACAAAAACATCATTATAGTTTTTTGGATGTAAGAAATATGAATAATTATTATAAAATATGCATATAAAATTGCATTCTAAATCCAAATGTCAATTGAAATAATTTTTTTTAAGGGCAAGAATCCAAAATTTACGGAATAAACATTCATGAAATACTCGTTATTTTTTCATATAATCGATCCATATATAAATATATTTTTAATAAGTTTAAGAAAATGATTCTAAAAATTCAATAACTGTATATAAAGCTAACAGTTTTAAAAGCAAATTCTATAATTACATTTCTCAACTATAATTATATTAAAATATGAATTTCATTGCTTTCACAATTATAAATATAATCATATATCACTTATTTAATAATTTCTAAAAACAAATATAGACAGAAATCCGGCAATAAAACATATTTTTCTCATTATCACTATAAATAATAATATAAAATATTTGGATTTATTTATATATTCGTCAATAAATTTTCTAACACATGACGAAAAAATTGGTGACTCGTCATATATTTATTACAATTTCAGTCTAATATCGTAAAATAAAAATTATTATACCTTAAAATGAAAAACAAGGTGAAATCTAAAAGAAACTTTGATTTTTTTTCTTTATGTAGATATACACAGATTGCATCATTGTCGAATTCATGCACCAAGCTATATTCCTATATCTAAAATTTATATAAAAAATACTTGTGTGAGTTCTGAAATATATTCTATCGCTTATTTTATACAAATATTATAAAATTAATTTTTTCTTGTATTTTTTATTAATAATTTTATCATTGTTCAAAACAATATATGATCGAATACTACATAGGATATGCATATCAGCTATGTTAAATGCAATATTTAATTGTGATTATAATATAAAAAACAGATTTTACATGAAGATATAAAGTAATAAATATTTTTTTGTGAGTAGGTACATAGAATTTTTTCGTATCTATCAATAAAACTGTTTTTAGGGCAAATAATACACACAAACTTTTTTTTCGATGTGAAAATCATATATTTCATAATCTATATATATCTAGAAAAGGGTTTTTTAAAATAACTATTGTATATTATAGGCGATATATATGTTTTTATATAAAATGATGATATTTACATTCGAACTGACTATAAATACTACTTTTAATTTTTTTATACAAATTTGCATGTTATGAATAAATCTTTATTTACATACTTCGAAGTTCTTAAAATCTAATTTATTAAAAATTTACCTTTAGTTTGAGTACATATAAACGATTTAAAAGATCATAATATTGTTGTTGCTTGACTCCGAAAATAGATCATCTAAAGAAGAACTTTATAATTGAAAACTATTGATATCATTTAAACTAAATATCGACAAAGGAACTAAATGCACGAACTAAATAAATTACGATGAATCGTAAGTTAAATTGCTAAATATCTACTTATTTTGTGAGCTTGTATAAAAAATGAATTTTTCGCCCCCATATTGCGTTGTGCTGTTATTTAAAAACGTGAAATTTGTCTTTGAGGTACATTTCACAGAAACATTATAGTTTATCTCGAAAATCTTAGTATTTAGTAAAAAACTTATAAGCAGTAATTTGAAAAAAATTTGAAACTTGTCTTGCTTAACATTTATAATATTTTACCTTTGATTTGATTATTTTAAAACTATAAAGGTTTTGTATTTTATGCCAGTTTTGTAAAAATGCATGTGCTTTATATTTTTACCTACTATATATTTGTTCTGGGTTAATCAAACACCATGAATTTGTAAAAAAAACCTTTTTTTGGG
>NW_028232907.1:0-97071 GCF_057557595.1 Rhyacophila brunnea
TACTATTACTACTACTACAGAAGTACATATACTTTTGTTTACTATTACTACTACTACGGAGGTATATAGACTTTTTTTACTATTACTACTACTACAGAAGTACATATACTTTTGTTTACTATTACTACTACTACACGAGTATATAGACTTTTTTTACTATTACTACTACTACAGAAGTACATATACTTTTGTTTACTATAACTACTACTACGGAGGTATATACACTTTTTTTACTATTACTACTACTACAGAAGTACATATACTTTTGTTTACTATTACTACTACTACGGAGGTATATAGACTTTTTTTACTTTTACTACTACTACAGAAGTACATATACTTTTGTTTACTATTACTACTACTACGGAAGTAAATATACTTTATTTACTATTACTACTACTACAGAAGTACATATACTTTTGTTTACTTTTACTACTACTACGGAGGTATATAGACTTTTTTACTATTACTACTACTACAGAAGTACATATACTTTTGTTTACTATTACTACTACTACACGAGTATATAGACTTTTTTTACTATTACTTCTACTACATAAGTACATATACGTTTGTTTACTATTACTACTACTACGGGGGTATATAGACTTTTTTTACTATTACTACTACTACAGAAGTACATATACGTTTGTTTACTATTACTACTACTACGGAGGTATATAGACTTTTTTTACTATTACTACTACTACAGAAGTACTTATACTTTTGTTTACTATTACTACTACTACGGAGGTATACAGACTTTTTTTACTATTACTACTACTACAGAAGTACTTATACTTTTGTTTACTATTACTACTACTACGGAGGTATACAGACTTTTTTTACTATTACTACTACTACAGAAGTACATATACTTTTGTTTACTATTACTACTACTACGGAGGTATATAGACTTTTTTTACTATTACTACTACTACAGAAGTACATATACTTTTGTTTACTATTACTACTACTACGGAGGTATACAGACTTTTTTACTATTACTACTACTACAGAAGTACTTATACTTTTGTTCACTACTACTACAGAAGTACATATACTTTTGTTTACTATTACTACTACTACGGAGGTATACAGACTTTTTTTACTATTACTACTACTACAGAAGTACATATACTTTTGTTTACTATTACTACTACTACGGAGGTATATAGACTTTTTTTACTATTACTACTACTACAGAAGTACATATACTTTTGTTTACTATTACTACTACTACGGAGGTATACAGACTTTTTTACTATTACTACTACTACAGAAGTACTTATACTTTTGTTCACTACTACTACAGAAGTACATATACTTTTGTTTACTATTACTACTACTACGGAGGTATATAGACTTTTTTTACTTTTACTACTACTACAGAAGTACATATACTTTTGTTTACTATTACTACTACTACGGAGGTATATATACTTTATTTACTATTACTACTACTACAGAAGTACATATACTTTTGTTTACTATTACTACTACTGCGGAGGTATATATACTTTATTTACTATTACTACTACTACAGAAGTACATATACTTTTGTTTACTATTACTACTACTACGGAGGTATATAGACTTTTTTTACTATTACTTTTACTACAGAAGTACTTATACTTTTGTTAACTATTACTACTACTACGAAGGTATACAGAGTTTTTTTAATATTACTACTACTATAGAAGTACTTATACTTTTGTTTACTATTACTACTACTACACGAGTATATAGACTTTTTTTACTATTACTTCTACTACAGAAGTACATATACGTTTGTTTACTATTACTACTACTACGGAGGTATATAGACTTTTTTTACTATTACTACTACTACAGAAGTACTTATATTTTTGTTTACTATTACTACTACTACGGAGGTATATAGACATTTTTTACTATCACTACTACTACAGAAGTACTTATACTTTTGTTTACTATTACTACTACTACGGAGGTATACAGACTTTTTTTACTATTACTACTACTACAGAAGTACATATACTTTTGTTTACTATTACTACTACTACGGAGGTATATAGACTTTTTTTACTATTACTACTACTACAGAAGTACATATACTTTTGTTTACTATTACTACTACTACGGAGGTATACAGACTTTTTTTACTATTACTACTACTACAGAAGTACTTATATTTTTGTTTACTATTACTACTACTACGGAGGTATACAGACTTTTTTTACTATTACTACTACTACAGAAGTACTTATACTTTTGTTTACTATTACTACTACTACGGAGGTATACAGACTTTTTTTACTATTACTACTACTACAGAAGTACATATACTTTTGTTTACTATTACTACTACTACGGAGGTATATAGACTTTTTTTACTATTACTACTACTACAGAAGTACTTATATTTTTGTTTACTATTACTACTACTACGGAGGTATACAGACTTTTTTTACTATTACTACTACTACAGAAGTACATATACTTTTGTTTACTATTACTACTACTACGGAGGTATACAGACTTTTTTTACTATTACTACTACTACAGAAGTACATATACTTTTGTTTACTATTACTACTACTACGGAGGTATACAGACTTTTTTACTATTACTACTACTACAGAAGTACTTATACTTTTGTTCACTACTACTACAGAAGTACATATACTTTTGTTTACTATTACTACTACTACGGAGGTATATAGACTTTTTTAACTATTACTACTACTACAGAAGTACATATACTTTTGTTTACTATTACTACTACTACGGAGGTATACAGACTTTTTTTACTATTACTACTACTACAGAAGTACATATACTTTTGTTTACTATTACTACTACTACGGAGGTATATAGACTTTTTTTACTATTACTACTACTACAGAAGTACATATACTTTTGTTTACTATTACTACTACTACGGAGGTATACAGACTTTTTTACTATTACTACTACTACAGAAGTACTTATACTTTTGTTCACTACTACTACAGAAGTACATATACTTTTGTTTACTATTACTACTACTACGGAGGTATATAGACTTTTTTTACTTTTACTACTACTACAGAAGTACATATACTTTTGTTTACTATTACTACTACTACGGAGGTATATATACTTTATTTACTATTACTACTACTACAGAAGTACATATACTTTTGTTTACTATTACTACTACTGCGGAGGTATATATACTTTATTTACTATTACTACTACTACAGAAGTACATATACTTTTGTTTACTATTACTACTACTACGGAGGTATATAGACTTTTTTTACTATTACTTTTACTACAGAAGTACTTATACTTTTGTTAACTATTACTACTACTACGAAGGTATACAGAGTTTTTTTAATATTACTACTACTATAGAAGTACTTATACTTTTGTTTACTATTACTACTACTACACGAGTATATAGACTTTTTTTACTATTACTTCTACTACAGAAGTACATATACGTTTGTTTACTATTACTACTACTACGGAGGTATATAGACTTTTTTTACTATTACTACTACTACAGAAGTACTTATATTTTTGTTTACTATTACTACTACTACGGAGGTATATAGACATTTTTTACTATTACTACTACTACAGAAGTACTTATACTTTTGTTTACTATTACTACTACTACGGAGGTATACAGACTTTTTTTACTATTACTACTACTACAGAAGTACATATACTTTTGTTTACTATTACTACTACTACGGAGGTATATAGACTTTTTTTACTATTACTACTACTACAGAAGTACATATACTTTTGTTTACTATTACTACTACTACGGAGGTATACAGACTTTTTTTACTATTACTACTACTACAGAAGTACTTATATTTTTGTTTACTATTACTACTACTACGGAGGTATACAGACTTTTTTTACTATTACTACTACTACGGAGGTATATAGACTTTTTTTACTATTACTACTACTACAGAAGTACATATACTTTTGTTTACTATTACTACTACTACACGAGTATATAGACTTTTTTTACTATTACTACTACTACAGAAGTACATATACTTTTGTTTACTATAACTACTACTACGGAGGTATATACACTTTTTTTACTCTTACTACTACTACAGAAGTACATATACTTTTGTTAACTATTACTACTACTACACGAGTATATAGACTTTTTTTACTATTACTACTACTACAGAAGTACATATACTTTTGTTTACTATAACTACTACTACGGAGTTATATACACTTTTTTTACTCTTACTACTACTACAGAAGTACATATATTTTGTTTACTATTACTACTACTACGGAGGTATATATACTTTATTTACTATTACTACTACTACAGAAGTACATATACGTTTGTTTACTATTACTACTACTACAGAAGTACTTATACTTTTGTTTACTATTACTACTACTACGGAGGTATACAGACTTTTTTTACTATTACTACTACTACAGAAGTACTTATACTTTTGTTTACTATTACTACTACTACGGAGGTATACAGACTTTTTTTACTATTACTACTACTACAGAAGAACTTATACTTTTGTTTACTATTACTACTACTACAGAGGTATACAGACTTTTTTACTATTACTACTACTACAGAAGTACTTATACTTTTGTTCACTATTACTACTACTACGGAGGTATACAGACTTTTTTTACTATTACTACTACTACAGAAGTACATATACTTTTGTTTACTTTTACTACTACTACGGAGGTATATAGACTTTTTTTACTATTACTACTACTACAGAAGTACATATACTTTTGTTTACTATTACTACTACTACACGAGTATATAGACTTTTTTAACTATTACTTCTACTACAGAAGTACATATACGTTTGTTTACTATTACTACTACTACGGGGGTATATAGACTTTTTTTACTATTACTACTACTACAGAAGTACATATACTTTTGTTTACTATTACTACTACTACGGAGGTATATAGACTTTTTTTACTATTACTACTACTACAGAAGTACATATACTTTTGTTTACTATTACTACTACTACACGAGTATATAGACTTTTTTTACTATTACTACTACTACAGAAGTACATATACTTTTGTTTACTATTACTACTACTACGGAGGTATATAGACTTTTTTTACTATTACTACTACTACAGAAGTACATATACTTTTGTTTACTATTACTACTACTACGGAGGTATATAGACTTTTTTTACTATTACTACTACTACAGAAGTACATATACTTTTTTTTACTATTACTACTACTACACGAGTATATAGACTTTTTTTACTATTACTACTACTACAGAAGTACATATACTTTTGTTTACTATTACTACTACTACGGAGGTATATAGACTTTTTTTTACTATTACTACTACTACAGAAGTACATATACTTTTGTTTACTATTACTACTACTACGGAGGTATATAGACTTTTTTTACTATTACTACTTATACAGAAGTACTTATACTTTTGTTAACTATTACTACTACTACGGAGGTATACAGAGTTTTTTTACTATTACTACTACTACAGAAGTACATATACTTTTGTTTACTATAACTACTACTACGGAGGTATATAGACATTTTTTACTATTACTACTACTACAGAAGAACTTATACTTTTGTTTACTATTACTACTACTACGGAGGTATACAGACTTTTTTACTATTACTACTACTACAGAAGTACTTATACTTTTGTTCACTATTACTACTACTACGGAGGTATACAGACTTTTTTTACTATTACTACTACTACAGAAGTACATATACTTTTGTTTACTTTTACTACTACTACGGAGGTATATAGACTTTTTTTACTATTACTACTACTACAGAAGTACATATACTTTTGTTTACTATTTCTACTACTACACGAGTATATAGACTTTTTTTACTATTACTTCTACTACAGAAGTACATATACGTTTGTTTACTATTACTACTACTACGGAGGTATATAGACTTTTTTTACTATTACTACTACTACAGAAGTACTTATATTTTTGTTTACTATTACTACTACTACGGAGGTATACAGACTTTTTTAACTATTACTACTACTACAGAAGTACATATACTTTTGTTTACTATTACTACTACTACACGAGTATATAGATTTTTTTTACTATTACTACTACTACAGAAGTACTTATACTTTTGTTAACTATTACTACTACTACGGAGGTATACAGAGTTTTTTTACTATTACTACTACTACAGAAGTACATATACTTTTGTTTACTATAACTACTACTACGGAGGTATATAGACTTTTTTTACTATTACTACTACTACAGAAGTACATATACTTTTGTTTACTATTACTACTACTACGGAGGTATATAGACTTTTTTTACTATTACTGCTACTACAGAAGTACTTATACTTTTGTTAACTATTACTACTACTACGGAGGTATACAGAGTTTTTTTACTATTACTACTACTATAGTAGTACTTATACTTTTGTTTACTATTACTACTACTACGGAGGTATACAGACATTTTTTACTTTTACTACTACTACAGAAGTACATATACTTTTGTTTACTATTACTACTACTACGGAGGTATACAGACTTTTTTTACTATTACTACTACTACAGAAGTACATATACTTTTGTTTACTATTACTACTACTACGGAGGTATATAGACTTTTTTTACTATTACTACTACTACAGAAGTACATATACTTTTGTTTACTATTACTACTACTACACGAGTATATAGACTTTTTTTACTATTACTACTACTACAGAAGTACATATACTTTTGTTTACTATTACTACTACTACACGAGTATATAGACTTTTTTTACTATTACTACTGCTAGAGAAGTACATATACTTTTGTTTACTATTACTACTACTACACGAGTATATAGACTTTTTTTACTATTACTACTACTACAGAAGTACATATACTTTTGTTTACTATTACTACTACTACGGAGGTATATAGACTTATTTTACTATCACTACTACTGCAGAAGTACATATACTTTTGTTTACTATTACTACTACTACGGAGGTATATAGACTTTTTTTACTATTACTACTACTACAGAAGTACATATACTTTTGTTTACTATTACTACTACTACGGAGGTATATAGACTTTTTTTACTATTACTACTACTACAGAAGTACATATACTTTTGTTTACTATTACTACTACTACACGAGTATATAGACTTTTTTTACTATTACTACTACTACAGAAGTACATATACTTTTGTTTACTATTACTACTACTACACGAGTATATAGACTTTTGTTTACTATTACTACTACTACGGAGGTATATAGACTTTTTTAACTATTACTACTACTACAGAAGTACATATACTTTTGTTTACTATTACTTCTACTACGGAGGTATATAGACTTTTTTTACTATTACTACTACTACAGAAGTACATATACTTTTGTTTACTATAACTACTACTACGGAGGTATATACACTTTTTTTACTATTACTACTACTACAGAAGTACATATACTTTTGTTTACTATTACATCTACTACGGAGGTATATAGACTTTTTTTACTTTTACTACTACTACAGAAGTACATATACTTTTGTTTACTATTACTACTACTACGGAAGTATATATACTTTATTTACTATTACTACTACTACAGAAGTACATATACTTTTGTTTACTATTACTACTACTGCGGAGGTATATATACTTTATTTACTATTACTACTACTACAGAAGTACATATACTTTTGTTTACTATTACTACTACTACGGAGGTATATATACTTTATTTACTATTACTACTACTACAGAAGTACATATACTTTTGTTTACTATTACTACTACTACGGAGGTATATAGACTTTTTTTACTATTACTACTACTACAGAAGTACATATACTTTTGTTTACTATTACTACTACTACACGAGTATATTGACTTTTTTTACTATTACTACTACTACAGAAGTACATTTACTTTTGTTTACTATTACTACTATTACACGAGTATATAGACTTTTTTTACTATTACTACTACTACAGAAGTACATATACTTTTGTTTACTATTACTACTACTACGGAGGTATATAGACTTATTTTACTATCACTACTACTGCAGAAGTACATATACTTTTGTTTACTATTACTACTACTACGGAGGTATATAGACTTTTTTTACTATTACTACTACTACAGAAGTACATATACTTTTGTTTACTATTACTACTACTACGGAGGTATATAGACTTTTTTTACTATTACTACTACTACAGATGTACATATACTTTTGTTTACTATTACTACTACTACTACGGAGGTATACAGACTTTTTTTACTATTACTACTACTACAGAAGTACATATACTTTTGTTTACTATTACTACTACTACGGAGGTATATAGACTTTTTTTACTATTACTACTACTACAGAAGTACATATACTTTTGTTTACTATTACTACTACTACGGAGGTATACAGACTTTTTTTTACTATTACTACTACTACAGAAGTACATATACTTTTGTTTACTATTACTACTACTACGGAGGTATATAGACTTTTTTTACTATTACTACTACTACAGAAGTACATATACTTTTGTTTACTATTACTACTACTACGGAGGTATACAGACTTTTTTTACTATTACTACTACTACAGAAGTACATATACTTTTGTTTACTATTACTACTACTACGGAGGTATATAGACTTTTTTTACTATTACTACTACTACAGAAGTACATATACTTTTGTTTACTATTACTACTACTACGGAGGTATACAGACTTTTTTTACTATTACTACTACTACAGAAGTACATATACTTTTGTTTACTATTACTACTACTACGGAGGTATACAGACTTTTTTTACTATTACTACTACTACAGAAGTACATATACTTTTGTTTACTATTACTACTACTACGGAGGTATATAGACTTTTTTTACTATTACTACTACTACAGAAGTACATATACTTTTGTTTACTATTACTACTACTACACGAGTATATAGACTTTTTTTACTATTACTACTACTACAGAAGTACATATACTTTTGTTTACTATAACTACTACTACGGAGGTATATACACTTTTTTTACTATTACTACTACTACAGAAGTACATATACTTTTGTTTACTATTACTACTACTACGGAGGTATATAGACTTTTTTTACTTTTACTACTACTACAGAAGTACATATACTTTTGTTTACTATTACTACTACTACGGAAGTATATATACTTTATTTACTATTACTACTACTACAGAAGTACATATACTTTTGTTTACTATTACTACTACTGCGGAGGTATATATACTTTATTTACTATTACTACTACTACAGAAGTACATATACTTTTGTTTACTATTACTACTACTACGGAGGTATATAGACTTTTTTTACTATTACTTTTACTACAGAAGTACTTATACTTTTGTTAACTATTACTACTACTACGGAGGTATACAGAGTTTTTTTAATATTACTACTACTATAGAAGTACTTATACTTTTGTTTACTATTACTACTACTACACGAGTATATAGACTTTTTTTACTATTACAACTACTACAGAAGTACATATACTTTTGTTTACTATTACTACTACTACGTAGGTATATATACTTTATTTACTATTACTACTACTACAGAAGTACATATACTTTTGTTTACTATTACTACTACTACGGAGGTATATATACTTTATTTACTATTACTACTACTACAGAAGTACATATACTTTTGTTTACTATTACTACTACTACGGAGGTATATAGACTTTTTTTACTATTACTACTACTACAGAAGTACATATACTTTTGTTTACTATTACTACTACTACACGAGTATATTGACTTTTTTTACTATTACTACTACTACAGAAGTACATATATTTTTGTTTACTATTACTACTATTACACGAGTATATAGACTTTTTTTACTATTACTACTACTACAGAAGTACATATACTTTTGTTTACTATTACTATTACTACGGAGGTATATAGACTTTTTTTACTATTACTACTACTACAGATGTACATATACTTTTGTTTACTATTACTACTACTACGGAGGTATATAGACTTATTTTACTATCACTACTACTGCAGAAGTACATATACTTTTGTTTACTATTACTACTACTACGGAGGTATATAGACTTTTTTTACTATTACTACTACTACAGAAGTACATATACTTTTGTTTACTATTACTACTACTACAGATGTACATATACTTTTGTTTACTATTACTACTACTACTACGGAGGTATACAGACTTTTTTTACTATTACTACTACTACAGAAGTACATATACTTTTGTTTACTATTACTACTACTACGGAGGTATATAGACTTTTTTTACTATTACTACTACTACAGAAGTACATATACTTTTGTTTACTATTACTACTACTACGGAGGTATACAGACTTTTTTTTACTATTACTACTACTACAGAAGTACATATACTTTTGTTTACTATTACTACTACTACGGAGGTATATAGACTTTTTTTACTATTACTACTACTACAGAAGTACATATACTTTTGTTTACTATTACTACTACTACGGAGGTATACAGACTTTTTTTACTATTACTACTACTACAGAAGTACATATACTTTTGTTTACTATTACTACTACTACGGAGGTATATAGACTTTTTTTACTATTACTACTACTACAGAAGTACATATACTTTTGTTTACTATTACTACTACTACGGAGGTATACAGACTTTTTTTACTATTACTACTACTACAGAAGTACATATACTTTTGTTTACTATTACTACTACTACGGAGGTATACAGACTTTTTTTACTATTACTACTACTACAGAAGTACATATACTTTTGTTTACTATTACTACTACTACGGAGGTATATAGACTTTTTTTACTATTACTACTACTACAGAAGTACATATACTTTTGTTTACTATTACTACTACTACACGAGTATATAGACTTTTTTTACTATTACTACTACTACAGAAGTACATATACTTTTGTTTACTATAACTACTACTACGGAGGTATATACACTTTTTTTACTATTACTACTACTACAGAAGTACATATACTTTTGTTTACTATTACTACTACTACGGAGGTATATATACTTTATTTACTATTACTACTACTACAGAAGTACATATACTTTTGTTTACTATTACTACTACTACGGAGGTATATAGACTTTTTTTACTATTACTACTACTACAGAAGTACATATACTTTTGTTTACTATTACTACTACTACGGAGGTAAACAGACTTTTTTTTACTATTACTACTACTACAGAAGTACATATACTTTTGTTTACTATTACTACTACTACGGAGGTATATAGACTTTTTTTACTATTACTACTACTACAGAAGTACATATACCTTTGTTTACTTTTACTACTACTACGGAGGTATATAGACTTTTTTTACTATTACTACTACTACAGAAGTACATATACTTTTGTTTACTATTACTACTACTACGGAGGTATATAGACTTTTTTTACTATCACTACTACTACAGAAGTACATATGCTTTTGTTTACTATTACTACTACTACGGATGTATATAGACTTTTTTTACTATTACTACTACTACAGAAGTACATATACTTTTGTTTACTATTACTACTACTACGGAGGTATATAGACTTTTTTTTACTATTACTACTACTACAGAAGTACATATACTTTTGTTTACTATTACTACTACTACACGAGTATATAGACTTTTTTTACTATTACTACTACTACAGAAGTACATATACTTTTGTTTACTATAACTACTACTACGGAGGTATATACACTTTTTTTACTATTACTACTACTACAGAAGTACATATACTTTTGTTTACTATTACTACTACTACGGAGGTATATATACTTTATTTACTATTACTACTACTACAGAAGTACATATACTTTTGTTTACTATTACTACTACTACGGAGGTATATAGACTTTTTTTACTATTACTACTACTACAGAAGTACATATACTTTTGTTTACTATTACTACTACTACGGAGGTAAACAGACTTTTTTTTACTATTACTACTACTACAGAAGTACATATACTTTTGTTTACTATTACTACTACTACGGAGGTATATAGACTTTTTTTACTATTACTACTACTACAGAAGTACATATACCTTTGTTTACTTTTACTACTACTACGGAGGTATATAGACTTTTTTTACTATTACTACTACTACAGAAGTACATATACTTTTGTTTACTATTACTACTACTACGGAGGTATATAGACTTTTTTTACTATTACTACTACTACAGAAGTACATATACTTTTGTTTACTATTACTACTACTACGGAGGTAAACAGACTTTTTTTACTATTACTACTACTACAGAAGTACATATACTTTTGTTTACTATTACTACTACTACGGAGGTATACAGACTTTTTTTACTATTACTACTACTACAGAAGTACATATACTTTTGTTTACTATTACTACTACTACGGAGGTATATAGACTTTTTTTACTATTACTACTACTACAGAAGTACATATACTTTTGTTTACTATTACTACTACTACACGAGTATATAGACTTTTTTTACTATTACTACTACTACAGAAGTACATATACTTTTGTTTACTATAACTACTACTACGGAGGTATATACACTTTTTTTACTATTACTACTACTACAGAAGTACATATACTTTTGTTTACTATTACTACTACTACGGAGGTATATATACTTTATTTACTATTACTACTACTACAGAAGTACATATACTTTTGTTTACTATTACTACTACTACGGAGGTATATAGACTTTTTTTACTATTACTACTACTACAGAAGTACATATACTTTTGTTTACTATTACTACTACTACGGAGGTAAACAGACTTTTTTTTACTATTACTACTACTACAGAAGTACATATACTTTTGTTTACTATTACTACTACTACGGAGGTATATAGACTTTTTTTACTATTACTACTACTACAGAAGTACATATACCTTTGTTTACTTTTACTACTACTACGGAGGTATATAGACTTTTTTTACTATTACTACTACTACAGAAGTACATATACTTTTGTTTACTATTACTACTACTACGGAGGTATATAGACTTTTTTTACTATCACTACTACTACAGAAGTACATATGCTTTTGTTTACTATTACTACTACTACGGATGTATATAGACTTTTTTTACTATTACTACTACTACAGAAGTACATATACTTTTGTTTACTATTACTACTACTACGGAGGTATATAGACTTTTTTTTACTATTACTACTACTACAGAAGTACATATACTTTTGTTTACTATTACTACTACTACACGAGTATATAGACTTTTTTTACTATTACTACTACTACAGAAGTACATATACTTTTGTTTACTATAACTACTACTACGGAGGTATATACACTTTTTTTACTCTTACTACTACTACAGAAGTACATATACTTTTGTTAACTATTACTACTACTACGGAGGTATATATACTTTATTTACTATTACTACTACTACAGAAGTACATATACTTTTGTTTACTATAACTACTACTACGGAGTTATATACACTTTTTTTACTCTTACTACTACTACAGAAGTACATATATTTTGTTTACTATTACTACTACTACGGAGGTATATATACTTTATTTACTATTACTACTACTACAGAAGTACATATACGTTTGTTTACTATTACTACTACTACAGAAGTACTTATACTTTTGTTTACTATTACTACTACTACGGAGGTATACAGACTTTTTTTACTATTACTACTACTACAGAAGTACTTATACTTTTGTTTACTATTACTACTACTACGGAGGTATACAGACTTTTTTTACTATTACTACTACTACAGAAGAACTTATACTTTTGTTTACTATTACTACTACTACAGAGGTATACAGACTTTTTTACTATTACTACTACTACAGAAGTACTTATACTTTTGTTCACTATTACTACTACTACGGAGGTATACAGACTTTTTTTACTATTACTACTACTACAGAAGTACATATACTTTTGTTTACTTTTACTACTACTACGGAGGTATATAGACTTTTTTTACTATTACTACTACTACAGAAGTACATATACTTTTGTTTACTATTACTACTACTACACGAGTATATAGACTTTTTTTACTATTACTTCTACTACAGAAGTACATATACGTTTGTTTACTATTACTACTACTACGGTGGTATATAGACTTTTTTTACTATTACTACTACTACAGAAGTACATATACTTTTGTTTACTATTACTACTACTACGGAGGTATATAGACTTTTTTTACTATTACTACTACTACAGAAGTACATATACTTTTGTTTACTATTACTACTACTACACGAGTATATAGACTTTTTTTACTATTACTACTACTACAGAAGTACATATACTTTTGTTTACTATTACTACTACTACGGAGGTATATAGACTTTTTTTACTATTACTACTACTACAGAAGTACATATACTTTTGTTTACTATTACTACTACTACGGAGGTATATAGACTTTTTTTACTATTACTACTACTACAGAAGTACATATACTTTTTTTTACTATTACTACTACTACACGAGTATATAGACTTTTTTTACTATTACTACTACTACAGATGTACATATACTTTTGTTTACTATTACTACTACTACGGAGGTATATAGACTTATTTTACTATCACTACTACTGCAGAAGTACATATACTTTTGTTTACTATTACTACTACTACGGAGGTATATAGACTTTTTTTACTATTACTACTACTACAGAAGTACATATACTTTTGTTTACTATTACTACTACTACGGAGGTATATAGACTTTTTTTACTATTACTACTACTACAGATGTACATATACTTTTGTTTACTATTACTACTACTACTACGGAGGTATACAGACTTTTTTTACTATTACTACTACTACAGAAGTACATATACTTTTGTTTACTATTACTACTACTACGGAGGTATATAGACTTTTTTTACTATTACTACTACTACAGAAGTACATATACTTTTGTTTACTATTACTACTACTACGGAGGTATACAGACTTTTTTTTACTATTACTACTACTACAGAAGTACATATACTTTTGTTTACTATTACTACTACTACGGAGGTATATAGACTTTTTTTACTATTACTACTACTACAGAAGTACATATACTTTTGTTTACTATTACTACTACTACGGAGGTATACAGACTTTTTTTACTATTACTACTACTACAGAAGTACATATACTTTTGTTTACTATTACTACTACTACGGAGGTATATAGACTTTTTTTACTATTACTACTACTACAGAAGTACATATACTTTTGTTTACTATTACTACTACTACGGAGGTATACAGACTTTTTTTACTATTACTACTACTACAGAAGTACATATACTTTTGTTTACTATTACTACTACTACGGAGGTATACAGACTTTTTTTACTATTACTACTACTACAGAAGTACATATACTTTTGTTTACTATTACTACTACTACGGAGGTATATAGCCTTTTTTTACTATTACTACTACTACAGAAGTACATATACTTTTGTTTACTATTACTACTACTACACGAGTATATAGACTTTTTTTACTATTACTACTACTACAGAAGTACATATACTTTTGTTTACTATAACTACTACTACGGAGGTATATACACTTTTTTTACTATTACTACTACTACAGAAGTACATATACTTTTGTTTACTATTACTACTACTACGGAGGTATATAGACTTTTTTTACTTTTACTACTACTACAGAAGTACATATACTTTTGTTTACTATTACTACTACTACGGAAGTATATATACTTTATTTACTATTACTACTACTACAGAAGTACATATACTTTTGTTTACTATTACTACTACTGCGGAGGTATATATACTTTATTTACTATTACTACTACTACAGAAGTACATATACTTTTGTTTACTATTACTACTACTACGGAGGTATATAGACTTTTTTACTATTACTACTACTACAGAAGTACATATACTTTTGTTTACTATTACTACTACTACGGAGGTAAACAGACTTTTTTTTACTATTACTACTACTACAGAAGTACATATACTTTTGTTTACTATTACTACTACTACGGAGGTATATAGACTTTTTTTACTATTACTACTACTACAGAAGTACATATACTTTTGTTTACTTTTACTACTACTACGGAGGTATATAGACTTTTTTTACTATTACTACTACTACAGAAGTACATATACTTTTGTTTACTATTACTACTACTACGGAGGTATATAGACTTTTTTTACTATCACTACTACTACAGAAGTACATATGCTTTTGTTTACTATTACTACTACTACGGATGTATATAGACTTTTTTTACTATTACTACTACTACAGAAGTACATATACTTTTGTTTACTATTACTACTACTACGGAGGTATATAGACTTTTTTTACTATTACTACTACTACAGAAGTACATATACTTTTGTTTACTATTACTACTACTACACGAGTATATAGACTTTTTTTACTATTACTACTACTACAGAAGTACATATACTTTTGTTTACTATAACTACTACTACGGAGGTATATACACTTTTTTTACTCTTACTACTACTACAGAAGTACATATACTTTTGTTAACTATTACTACTACTACACGAGTATATAGACTTTTTTTACTATTACTACTACTACAGAAGTACATATACTTTTGTTTACTATAACTACTACTACGGAGTTATATACACTTTTTTTACTCTTACTACTACTACAGAAGTACATATATTTTGTTTACTATTACTACTACTACGGAGGTATATATACTTTATTTACTATTACTACTACTACAGAAGTACATATACGTTTGTTTACTATTACTACTACTACAGAAGTACTTATACTTTTGTTTACTATTACTACTACTACGGAGGTATACAGACTTTTTTTACTATTACTACTACTACAGAAGTACTTATACTTTTGTTTACTATTACTACTACTACGGAGGTATACAGACTTTTTTTACTATTACTACTACTACAGAAGAACTTATACTTTTGTTTACTATTACTACTACTACAGAGGTATACAGACTTTTTTACTATTACTACTACTACAGAAGTACTTATA
The DNA here is from genome assembly GCF_057557595.1 of Rhyacophila brunnea. Lineage (NCBI taxonomy): Eukaryota > Metazoa > Arthropoda > Insecta > Trichoptera > Rhyacophilidae > Rhyacophila > Rhyacophila brunnea. The sequence continues at coordinate 17,189 of NW_028232907.1, forward strand.
CTTTTGTTCACTATTACTACTACTACGGAGGTATACAGACTTTTTTTACTATTACTACTACTACAGAAGTACATATACTTTTGTTTACTTTTACTACTACTACGGAGGTATATAGACTTTTTTTACTATTACTACTACTACAGAAGTACATATACTTTTGTTTACTATTACTACTACTACACGAGTATATAGACTTTTTTTACTATTACTTCTACTACAGAAGTACATATACGTTTGTTTACTATTACTACTACTACGGGGGTATATAGACTTTTTTTACTATTACTACTACTACAGAAGTACATATACTTTTGTTTACTATTACTACTACTACGGAGGTATATAGACTTTTTTTACTATTACTACTACTACAGAAGTACATATACTTTTGTTTACTATTACTACTACTACACGAGTATATAGACTTTTTTTACTATTACTACTACTACAGAAGTACATATACTTTTGTTTACTATTACTACTACTACGGAGGTATATAGACTTTTTTTACTATTACTACTACTACAGAAGTACATATACTTTTGTTTACTATTACTACTACTACGGAGGTATACAGACTTTTTTACTATTACTACTACTACAGAAGTACTTATACTTTTGTTCACTATTACTACTACTACGGAGGTATACAGACTTTTTTTACTATTACTACTACTACAGAAGTACATATACTTTTGTTTACTTTTACTACTACTACGGAGGTATATAGACTTTTTTTACTATTACTACTACTACAGAAGTACATATACTTTTGTTTACTATTACTACTACTACACGAGTATATAGACTTTTTTTACTATTACTTCTACTACAGAAGTACATATACGTTTGTTTACTATTACTACTACTACGGAGGTATATAGACTTTTTTTACTATTACTACTACTACAGAAGTACTTATATTTTTGTTTACTATTACTACTACTACGGAGGTATACAGATTTTTTTAACTATTACTACTACTACAGAAGTACATATACTTTTGTTTACTATTACTACTACTACACGAGTATATAGATTTTTTTTACTATTACTACTACTACAGAAGTACTTATACTTTTGTTAACTATTACTACTACTACGGAGGTATACAGAGTTTTTTTACTATTACTACTACTACAGAAGTACATATACTTTTGTTTACTATAACTACTACTACGGAGGTATATAGACTTTTTTTACTATTACTACTACTACAGAAGTACATATACTTTTGTTTACTATTACTACTACTACGGAGGTATATAGACTTTTTTTAATATTACTGCTACTACAGAAGTACTTATACTTTTGTTAACTATTACTACTACTACGGAGGTATACAGAGTTTTTTTACTATTACTACTACTATAGTAGTACTTATACTTTTGTTTACTATTACTACTACTACGGAGGTATACAGACATTTTTTACTTTTACTACTACTACAGAAGTACATATACTTTTGTTTACTATTACTACTACTACGGAGGTATACAGACTTTTTTTACTATTACTACTACTACAGAAGTACATATACTTTTGTTTACTATTACTACTACTACGGAGGTATATAGACTTTTTTTACTATTACTACTACTACAGAAGTACATATACTTTTGTTTACTATTACTACTACTACACGAGTATATAGACTTTTTTTACTATTACTACTACTACAGAAGTACATATACTTTTGTTTACTATTACTACTACTACACGAGTATATAGACTTTTTTTACTATTACTACTGCTAGAGAAGTACATATACTTTTGTTTACTATTACTACTACTACACGAGTATATAGACTTTTTTTACTATTACTACTACTACAGAAGTACATATACTTTTGTTTACTATTACTACTACTACGGAGGTATATAGACTTATTTTACTATCACTACTACTGCAGAAGTACATATACTTTTGTTTACTATTACTACTACTACGGAGGTATATAGACTTTTTTTACTATTACTACTACTACAGAAGTACATATACTTTTGTTTACTATTACTACTACTACGGAGGTATATAGACTTTTTTTACTATTACTACTACTACAGAAGTACATATACTTTTGTTTACTATTACTACTACTACACGAGTATATAGACTTTTTTTACTATTACTACTACTACAGAAGAACTTATACTTTTGTTTACTATTACTACTACTACGGAGGTATACAGACTTTTTTACTATTACTACTACTACAGAAGTACTTATACTTTTGTTCACTATTGCTACTACTACGGAGGTATACAGACTTTTTTTACTATTACTACTACTACAGAAGTACATATACTTTTGTTTACTTTTACTACTACTACGGAGGTATATAGACTTTTTTTACTATTACTACTACTACAGAAGTACATATACTTTTGTTTACTATTACTACTACTACACGAGTATATAGACTTTTTTTACTATTACTTCTACTACAGAAGTACATATACGTTTGTTTACTATTACTACTACTACAGAGGTATACAGACTTTTTTACTATTACTACTACTACAGAAGTACTTATACTTTTGTTCACTATTACTACTACTACGGAGGTATACAGACTTTTTTTACTATTACTACTACTACAGAAGTACATATACTTTTGTTTACTTTTACTACTACTACGGAGGTATATAGACTTTTTTTACTATTACTACTACTACAGAAGTACATATACTTTTGTTTACTATTACTACTACTACACGAGTATATAGACTTTTTTTACTATTACTTCTACTACAGAAGTACATATACGTTTGTTTACTATTACTACTACTACGGGGGTATATAGACTTTTTTTACTATTACTACTACTACAGAAGTACATATACTTTTGTTTACTATTACTACTACTACGGAGGTATATAGACTTTTTTTACTATTACTACTACTACAGAAGTACATATACTTTTGTTTACTATTACTACTACTACACGAGTATATAGACTTTTTTTACTATTACTACTACTACAGAAGTACATATACTTTTGTTTACTATTACTACTACTACGGAGGTATATAGACTTTTTTTACTATTACTACTACTACAGAAGTACATATACTTTTGTTTACTATTACTACTACTACGGAGGTATATAGACTTTTTTTACTATTACTACTACTACAGAAGTACATATACTTTTGTTTACTATTACTACTACTACGGAGGTATATAGACTTTTTTTACTATTACTACTTATACAGAAGTACTTATACTTTTGTTAACTATTACTACTACTACGGAGGTATACAGAGTTTTTTTACTATTACTACTACTACAGAAGTACATATACTTTTGTTTACTATAACTACTACTACGGAGGTATATAGACATTTTTTACTATTACTACTACTACAGAAGAACTTATACTTTTGTTTACTATTACTACTACTACGGAGGTATACAGACTTTTTTACTATTACTACTACTACAGAAGTACTTATACTTTTGTTCACTATTACTACTACTACGGAGGTATACAGACTTTTTTTACTATTACTACTACTACAGAAGTACATATACTTTTGTTTACTTTTACTACTACTACGGAGGTATATAGACTTTTTTTACTATTACTACTACTACAGAAGTACATATACTTTTGTTTACCATTACTACTACTACACGAGTATATAGACTTTTTTTACTATTACTTCTACTACAGAAGTACATATACGTTTGTTTACTATTACTACTACTACGGAGGTATATAGACTTTTTTTACTATTACTACTACTACAGAAGTACTTATATTTTTGTTTACTATTACTACTACTACGGAGGTATACAGACTTTTTTAACTATTACTACTACTACAGAAGTACATATACTTTTGTTTACTATTACTACTACTACACGAGTATATAGATTTTTTTTACTATTACTACTACTACAGAAGTACTTATACTTTTGTTAACTATTACTACTACTACGGAGGTATACAGAGTTTTTTTACTATTACTACTACTACAGAAGTACATATACTTTTGTTTACTATAACTACTACTACGGAGGTATATAGACTTTTTTTACTATTACTACTACTACAGAAGTACATATACTTTTGTTTACTATTACTACTACTACGGAGGTATATAGACTTTTTTTACTATTACTGCTACTACAGAAGTACTTATACTTTTGTTAACTATTACTACTACTACGGAGGTATACAGAGTTTTTTTACTATTACTACTACTATAGTAGTACTTATACTTTTGTTTACTATTACTACTACTACGGAGGTATACAGACATTTTTTACTTTTACTACTACTACAGAAGTACATATACTTTTGTTTACTATTACTACTACTACGGAGGTATACAGACTTTTTTTACTATTACTACTACTACAGAAGTACATATACTTTTGTTTACTATTACTACTACTACGGAGGTATATAGACTTTTTTTACTATTACTACTACTACAGAAGTACATATACTTTTGTTTACTATTACTACTACTACACGAGTATATAGACTTTTTTTACTATTACTACTACTACAGAAGTACATATACTTTTGTTTACTATTACTACTACTACACGAGTATATAGACTTTTTTTACTATTACTACTGCTAGAGAAGTACATATACTTTTGTTTACTATTACTACTACTACACGAGTATATAGACTTTTTTTACTATTACTACTACTACAGAAGTACATATACTTTTGTTTACTATTACTACTACTACGGAGGTATATAGACTTATTTTACTATCACTACTACTGCAGAAGTACATATACTTTTGTTTACTATTACTACTACTACGGAGGTATATAGACTTTTTTTACTATTACTACTACTACAGAAGTACATATACTTTTGTTTACTATTACTACTACTACGGAGGTATATAGACTTTTTTTACTATTACTACTACTACAGAAGTACATATACTTTTGTTTACTATTACTACTACTACACGAGTATATAGACTTTTTTTACTATTACTACTACTACAGAAGTGCATATACTTTTGTTTACTATTACTACTACTACACGAGTATATAGACTTTTGTTTACTATTACTACTACTACGGAGGTATATAGACTTTTTTAACTATTACTACAACTACAGAAGTACATATACTTTTGTTTACTATTACTTCTACTACGGAGGTATATAGACTTTTTTTACTATTACTACTACTACAGAAGTACATATACTTTTGTTTACTATAACTACTACTACGGAGGTATATACACTTTTTTTACTATTACTACTACTACAGAAGTACATATACTTTTGTTTACTATTACATCTACTACGGAGGTATATAGACTTTTTTTACTTTTACTACTACTACAGAAGTACATATACTTTTGTTTACTATTACTACTACTACGGAAGTATATATACTTTATTTACTATTACTACTACTACAGAAGTACATATACTTTTGTTTACTATTACTACTACTGCGGAGGTATATATACTTTATTTACTATTACTACTACTACAGAAGTACATATACTTTTGTTTACTATTACTACTACTACGGAGGTATTTATACTTTATTTACTATTACTACTACTACAGAAGTACATATACTTTTGTTTACTATTACTACTACTACGGAGGTATACAGAGTTTTTTTACTATTACTACTACTACAGAAGTACATATACTTTTGTTTACTATAACTACTACTACGGAGGTATATAGACTTTTTTTACTATTACTACTACTACAGAAGTACATATACTTTTGTTTACTATTACTACTACTACGGAGGTATATAGACTTTTTTTACTATTACTACTACTACAGAAGTACATATACTTTTGTTTACTATTACTACTACTACGGAGGTATACAGACTTTTTTTACTATTACTACTACTACAGAAGTACATATACTTTTGTTTACTATTACTACTACTACGGAGGTATATAGACTTTTTTTACTATTACTACTACTACAGAAGTACATATACTTTTGTTTACTATTACTACTACTACGGAGGTATACAGACTTTTTTTACTATTACTACTACTACAGAAGTACATATACTTTTGTTTACTATTACTACTACTACGGAGGTATACAGACTTTTTTTACTATTACTACTACTACAGAAGTACATATACTTTTGTTTACTATTACTACTACTACGGAGGTATATAGACTTTTTTGACTATTACTACTACTACAGAAGTACATATACTTTTGTTTACTATTACTACTACTACACGAGTATATAGACTTTTTTTACTATTACTACTACTACAGAAGTACATATACTTTTGTTTACTATAACTACTACTACGGAGGTATATACACTTTTTTTACTATTACTACTACTACAGAAGTACATATACTTTTGTTTACTATTACTACTACTACGGAGGTATATAGACTTTTTTTACTTTTACTACTACTACAGAAGTACATATACTTTTGTTTACTATTACTACTACTTCGGAAGTATATATACTTTATTTACTATTACTACTACTACAGAAGTACATATACTTTTGTTTACTATTACTACTACTGCGGAGGTATATATACTTTATTTACTATTACTACTACTACAGAAGTACATATACTTTTGTTTACTATTACTACTACTACGGAGGTATATAGACTTTTTTTACTATTACTACTACTACAGAAGTACATATACTTTTGTTTACTATTACTACTACTACGGAGGTAAACAGACTTTTTTTTACTATTACTACTACTACAGAAGTACATATACTTTTGTTTACTATTACTACTACTACGGAGGTATATAGACTTTTTTTACTATTACTACTACTACAGAAGTACATATACCTTTGTTTACTTTTACTACTACTACGGAGGTATATAGACTTTTTTTACTATTACTACTACTACAGAAGTACATATACTTTTGTTTACTATTACTACTACTACGGAGGTATATAGACTTTTTTTACTATCACTACTACTACAGAAGTACATATGCTTTTGTTTACTATTACTACTACTACGGATGTATATAGACTTTTTTTACTATTACTACTACTACAGAAGTACATATACTTTTGTTTACTATTACTACTACTACGGAGGTATATAGACTTTTTTTACTATTACTACTACTACAGAAGTACATATACTTTTGTTTACTATTACTACTACTACACGAGTATATAGACTTTTTTTACTATTACTACTACTACAGAAGTACATATACTTTTGTTTACTATAACTACTACTACGGAGGTATATACACTTTTTTTACTCTTACTACTACTACAGAAGTACATATACTTTTGTTAACTATTACTACTACTACACGAGTATATAGACTTTTTTTACTATTACTACTACTACAGAAGTACATATACTTTTGTTTACTATAACTACTACTACGGAGTTATATACACTTTTTTTACTCTTACTACTACTACAGAAGTACATATATTTTGTTTACTATTACTACTACTACGGAGGTATATATACTTTATTTACTATTACTACTACTACAGAAGTACATATACGTTTGTTTACTATTACTACTACTACAGAAGTACTTATACTTTTGTTTACTATTACTACTACTACGGAGGTATACAGACTTTTTTTACTATTACTACTACTACAGAAGTACTTATACTTTTGTTTACTATTACTACTACTACGGAGGTATACAGACTTTTTTTACTATTACTACTACTACAGAAGAACTTATACTTTTGTTTACTATTACTACTACTACAGAGGTATACAGACTTTTTTACTATTACTACTACTACAGAAGTACTTATACTTTTGTTCACTATTACTACTACTACGGAGGTATACAGACTTTTTTTACTATTACTACTACTACAGAAGTACATATACTTTTGTTTACTTTTACTACTACTACGGAGGTATATAGACTTTTTTTACTATTACTACTACTACAGAAGTACATATACTTTTGTTTACTATTACTACTACTACACGAGTATATAGACTTTTTTTACTATTACTTCTACTACAGAAGTACATATACGTTTGTTTACTATTACTACTACTACGGGGGTATATAGACTTTTTTTACTATTACTACTACTACAGAAGTACATATACTTTTGTTTACTATTACTACTACTACGGAGGTATATAGACTTTTTTTACTATTACTACTACTACAGAAGTACATATACTTTTGTTTACTATTACTACTACTACACGAGTATATAGACTTTTTTTACTATTACTACTACTACAGAAGTACATATACTTTTGTTTACTATTACTACTACTACGGAGGTATATAGACTTTTTTTACTATTACTACTACTACAGAAGTACATATACTTTTGTTTACTATTACTACTACTACGGAGGTATATAGACTTTTTTTACTATTACTACTACTACAGAAGTACATATACTTTTTTTTACTATTACTACTACTACACGAGTATATAGACTTTTTTTACTATTACTACTACTACAGATGTACATATACTTTTGTTTACTATTACTACTACTACGGAGGTATATAGACTTATTTTACTATCACTACTACTGCAGAAGTACATATACTTTTGTTTACTATTACTACTACTACGGAGGTATATAGACTTTTTTTACTATTACTACTACTACAGAAGTACATATACTTTTGTTTACTATTACTACTACTACGGAGGTATATAGACTTTTTTTACTATTACTACTACTACAGATGTACATATACTTTTGTTTACTATTACTACTACTACTACGGAGGTATACAGACTTTTTTTACTATTACTACTACTACAGAAGTACATATACTTTTGTTTACTATTACTACTACTACGGAGGTATATAGACTTTTTTTACTATTACTACTACTACAGAAGTACATATACTTTTGTTTACTATTACTACTACTACGGAGGTATACAGACTTTTTTTTACTATTACTACTACTACAGAAGTACATATACTTTTGTTTACTATTACTACTACTACGGAGGTATATAGACTTTTTTTACTATTACTACTACTACAGAAGTACATATACTTTTGTTTACTATTACTACTACTACGGAGGTATATAGACTTTTTTTACTATTACTACTACTACAGAAGTACATATACTTTTGTTTACTATTACTACTACTACGGAGGTATACAGACTTTTTTTTACTATTACTACTACTACAGAAGTACATATACTTTTGTTTACTATTACTACTACTACGGAGGTATATAGACTTTTTTTACTATTACTACTACTACAGAAGTACATATACTTTTGTTTACTATTACTACTACTACGGAGGTATACAGACTTTTTTATCTATTACTACTACTACAGAAGTACATATACTTTTGTTTACTATTACTACTACTACGGAGGTATATAGACTTTTTTTACTATTACTACTACTACAGAAGTACATATACTTTTGTTTACTATTACTACTACTACGGAGGTATACAGACTTTTTTTACTATTACTACTACTACAGAAGTACATATACTTTTGTTTACTATTACTACTACTACGGAGGTATACAGACTTTTTTTACTATTACTACTACTACAGAAGTACATATACTTTTGTTTACTATTACTACTACTACGGAGGTATATAGCCTTTTTTTACTATTACTACTACTACAGAAGTACATATACTTTTGTTTACTATTACTACTACTACACGAGTATATAGACTTTTTTTACTATTACTACTACTACAGAAGTACATATACTTTTGTTTACTATAACTACTACTACGGAGGTATATACACTTTTTTTACTATTACTACTACTACAGAAGTACATATACTTTTGTTTACTATTACTACTACTACGGAGGTATATAGACTTTTTTTACTTTTACTACTACTACAGAAGTACATATACTTTTGTTTACTATTACTACTACTACGGAAGTATATATACTTTATTTACTATTACTACTACTACAGAAGTACATATACTTTTGTTTACTATTACTACTACTGCGGAGGTATATATACTTTATTTACTATTACTACTACTACAGAAGTACATATACTTTTGTTTACTATTACTACTACTACGGAGGTATATAGACTTTTTTACTATTACTACTACTACAGAAGTACATATACTTTTGTTTACTATTACTACTACTACGGAGGTAAACAGACTTTTTTTTACTATTACTACTACTACAGAAGTACATATACTTTTGTTTACTATTACTACTACTACGGAGGTATATAGACTTTTTTTACTATTACTACTACTACAGAAGTACATATACTTTTGTTTACTTTTACTACTACTACGGAGGTATATAGACTTTTTTTACTATTACTACTACTACAGAAGTACATATACTTTTGTTTACTATTACTACTACTACGGAGGTATATAGACTTTTTTTACTATCACTACTACTACAGAAGTACATATGCTTTTGTTTACTATTACTACTACTACGGATGTATATAGACTTTTTTTACTATTACTACTACTACAGAAGTACATATACTTTTGTTTACTATTACTACTACTACGGAGGTATATAGACTTTTTTTACTATTACTACTACTACAGAAGTACATATACTTTTGTTTACTATTACTACTACTACACGAGTATATAGACTTTTTTTACTATTACTACTACTACAGAAGTACATATACTTTTGTTTACTATAACTACTACTACGGAGGTATATACACTTTTTTTACTCTTACTACTACTACAGAAGTACATATACTTTTGTTAACTATTACTACTACTACACGAGTATATAGACTTTTTTTACTATTACTACTACTACAGAAGTACATATACTTTTGTTTACTATAACTACTACTACGGAGTTATATACACTTTTTTTACTCTTACTACTACTACAGAAGTACATATATTTTGTTTACTATTACTACTACTACGGAGGTATATATACTTTATTTACTATTACTACTACTACAGAAGTACATATACGTTTGTTTACTATTACTACTACTACAGAAGTACTTATACTTTTGTTTACTATTACTACTACTACGGAGGTATACAGACTTTTTTTACTATTACTACTACTACAGAAGTACTTATACTTTTGTTTACTATTACTACTACTACGGAGGTATACAGACTTTTTTTACTATTACTACTACTACAGAAGAACTTATACTTTTGTTTACTATTACTACTACTACAGAGGTATACAGACTTTTTTACTATTACTACTACTACAGAAGTACTTATACTTTTGTTCACTATTACTACTACTACGGAGGTATACAGACTTTTTTTACTATTACTACTACTACAGAAGTACATATACTTTTGTTTACTTTTACTACTACTACGGAGGTATATAGACTTTTTTTACTATTACTACTACTACAGAAGTACATATACTTTTGTTTACTATTACTACTACTACACGAGTATATAGACTTTTTTTACTATTACTTCTACTACAGAAGTACATATACGTTTGTTTACTATTACTACTACTACGGGGGTATATAGACTTTTTTTACTATTACTACTACTACAGAAGTACATATACTTTTGTTTACTATTACTACTACTACGGAGGTATATAGACTTTTTTTACTATTACTACTACTACAGAAGTACATATACTTTTGTTTACTATTACTACTACTACACGAGTATATAGACTTTTTTTACTATTACTACTACTACAGAAGTACATATACTTTTGTTTACTATTACTACTACTACGGAGGTATATAGACTTTTTTTACTATTACTACTACTACAGAAGTACATATACTTTTGTTTACTATTACTACTACTACGGAGGTATACAGACTTTTTTACTATTACTACTACTACAGAAGTACTTATACTTTTGTTCACTATTACTACTACTACGGAGGTATACAGACTTTTTTTACTATTACTACTACTACAGAAGTACATATACTTTTGTTTACTTTTACTACTACTACGGAGGTATATAGACTTTTTTTACTATTACTACTACTACAGAAGTACATATACTTTTGTTTACTATTACTACTACTACACGAGTATATAGACTTTTTTTACTATTACTTCTACTACAGAAGTACATATACGTTTGTTTACTATTACTACTACTACGGAGGTATATAGACTTTTTTTACTATTACTACTACTACAGAAGTACTTATATTTTTGTTTACTATTACTACTACTACGGAGGTATACAGATTTTTTTAACTATTACTACTACTACAGAAGTACATATACTTTTGTTTACTATTACTACTACTACACGAGTATATAGATTTTTTTTACTATTACTACTACTACAGAAGTACTTATACTTTTGTTAACTATTACTACTACTACGGAGGTATACAGAGTTTTTTTACTATTACTACTACTACAGAAGTACATATACTTTTGTTTACTATAACTACTACTACAGAAGTACATATACGTTTGTTTACTATTACTACTACTACAGAAGTACTTATACTTTTGTTTACTATTACTACTACTACGGAGGTATACAGACTTTTTTTACTATTACTACTACTACAGAAGTACTTATACTTTTGTTTACTATTACTACTACTACGGAGGTATACAGACTTTTTTTACTATTACTACTACTACAGAAGAACTTATACTTTTGTTTACTATTACTACTACTACAGAGGTATACAGACTTTTTTACTATTACTACTACTACAGAAGTACTTATACTTTTGTTCACTATTACTACTACTACGGAGGTATACAGACTTTTTTTACTATTACTACTACTACAGAAGTACATATACTTTTGTTTACTTTTACTACTACTACGGAGGTATATAGACTTTTTTTACTATTACTACTACTACAGAAGTACATATACTTTTGTTTACTATTACTACTACTACACGAGTATATAGACTTTTTTTACTATTACTTCTACTACAGAAGTACATATACGTTTGTTTACTATTACTACTACTACGGGGGTATATAGACTTTTTTTACTATTACTACTACTACAGAAGTACATATACTTTTGTTTACTATTACTACTACTACGGAGGTATATAGACTTTTTTTACTATTACTACTACTACAGAAGTACATATACTTTTGTTTACTATTACTACTACTACACGAGTATATAGACTTTTTTTACTATTACTACTACTACAGAAGTACATATACTTTTGTTTACTATTACTACTACTACACGAGTATATAGACTTTTTTTACTATTACTTCTACTACAGAAGTACATATACGTTTGTTTACTATTACTACTACTACGGAGGTATATAGACTTTTTTTACTATTACTACTACTACAGAAGTACATATACTTTTGTTTACTATTACATCTACTACGGAGGTATATAGACTTTTTTTACTTTTACTACTACTACAGAAGTACATATACTTTTGTTTACTATTACTACTACTACGGAAGTATATATACTTTATTTACTATTACTACTACTACAGAAGTACATATACTTTTGTTTACTATTACTACTACTGCGGAGGTATATATACTTTATTTACTATTACTACTACTACAGAAGTACATATACTTTTGTTTACTATTACTACTACTACGGAGGTATTTATACTTTATTTACTATTACTACTACTACAGAAGTACATATACTTTTGTTTACTATTACTACTACTACGGAGGTATACAGAGTTTTTTTACTATTACTACTACTACAGAAGTACATATACTTTTGTTTACTATAACTACTACTACGGAGGTATATAGACGTTTTTTTACTATTACTACTACTACAGAAGTACATATACTTTTGTTTACTATTACTACTACTACGGAGGTATATAGACTTTTTTTACTATTACTGCTACTACAGAAGTACTTATACTTTTGTTAACTATTACTACTACTACGGAGGTATACAGAGTTTTTTTACTATTACTACTACTATAGTAGTACTTATACTTTTGTTTACTATTACTACTACTACGGAGGTATACAGACATTTTTTACTTTTACTACTACTACAGAAGTACATATACTTTTGTTTACTATTACTACTACTACGGAGGTATACAGACTTTTTTTACTATTACTACTACTACAGAAGTACATATACTTTTGTTTACTATTACTACTACTACGGAGGTATATAGACTTTTTTTACTTTTACTACTACTACAGAAGTACATATACTTTTGTTTACTATTACTACTACTACACGAGTATATAGACTTTTTTTACTATTACTACTACTACAGAAGTACATATACTTTTGTTTACTATTACTACTACTACACGAGTATATAGACTTTTTTTACTATTACTACTGCTAGAGAAGTACATATACTTTTGTTTACTATTACTACTACTACACGAGTATATAGACTTTTTTTACTATTACTACTACTACAGAAGTACATATACTTTTGTTTACTATTACTACTACTACGGAGGTATATAGACTTATTTTACTATCACTACTACTGCAGAAGTACATATACTTTTGTTTACTATTACTACTACTACGGAGGTATATAGACTTTTTTTACTATTACTACTACTACAGAAGTACATATACTTTTGTTTACTATTACTACTACTACGGAGGTATATAGACTTATTTTACTATCACTACTACTGCAGAAGTACATATACTTTTGTTTACTATTACTACTACTACGGAGGTATATAGACTTTTTTTACTATTACTACTACTACAGAAGTACATATACTTTTGTTTACTATTACTACTACTACGGAGGTATATAGACTTTTTTTACTATTACTACTACTACAGAAGTACATATACTTTTGTTTACTATTACTACTACTACACGAGTATATAGACTTTTTTTACTATTACTACTACTACAGAAGAACTTATACTTTTGTTTACTATTACTACTACTACGGAGGTATACAGACTTTTTTACTATTACTACTACTACAGAAGTACTTATACTTTTGTTCACTATTACTACTACTACGGAGGTATACAGACTTTTTTTACTATTACTACTACTACAGAAGTACATATACTTTTGTTTACTTTTACTACTACTACGGAGGTATATAGACTTTTTTTACTATTACTACTACTACAGAAGTACATATACTTTTGTTTACTATTACTACTACTACACGAGTATATAGACTTTTTTTACTATTACTTCTACTACAGAAGTACATATACGTTTGTTTACTATTACTACTACTACAGAGGTATACAGACTTTTTTACTATTACTACTACTACAGAAGTACTTATACTTTTGTTCACTATTACTACTACTACGGAGGTATACAGACTTTTTTTACTATTACTACTACTACAGAAGTACATATACTTTTGTTTACTTTTACTACTACTACGGAGGTATATAGACTTTTTTTACTATTACTACTACTACAGAAGTACATATACTTTTGTTTACTATTACTACTACTACACGAGTATATAGACTTTTTTTACTATTACTTCTACTACAGAAGTACATATACGTTTGTTTACTATTACTACTACTACGGGGGTATATAGACTTTTTTTACTATTACTACTACTACAGAAGTACATATACTTTTGTTTACTATTACTACTACTACGGAGGTATATAGACTTTTTTTACTATTACTACTACTACAGAAGTACATATACTTTTGTTTACTATTACTACTACTACACGAGTATATAGACTTTTTTTACTATTACTACTACTACAGAAGTACATATACTTTTGTTTACTATTACTACTACTACGGAGGTATATAGACTTTTTTTACTATTACTACTACTACAGAAGTACATATTCTTTTGTTTACTATTACTACTACTACGGAGGTATATAGACTTTTTTTACTATTACTACTACTACAGAAGTACATATACTTTTGTTTACTATTACTACTACTACGGAGGTATATAGACTTTTTTTACTATTACTACTTATACAGAAGTACTTATACTTTTGTTAACTATTACTACTACTACGGAGGTATACAGAGTTTTTTTACTATTACTACTACTACAGAAGTACATATACTTTTGTTTACTATAACTACTACTACGGAGGTATATAGACATTTTTTACTATTACTACTACTACAGAAGAACTTATACTTTTGTTTACTATTACTACTACTACGGAGGTATACAGACTTTTTTACTATTACTACTACTACAGAAGTACTTATACTTTTGTTCACTATTACTACTACTACGGAGGTATACAGACTTTTTTTACTATTACTACTACTACAGAAGTACATATACTTTTGTTTACTTTTACTACTACTACGGAGGTATATAGACTTTTTTTACTATTACTACTACTACAGAAGTACATATACTTTTGTTTACTATTACTACTACTACACGAGTATATAGACTTTTTTTACTATTACTTCTACTACAGAAGTACATATACGTTTGTTTACTATTACTACTACTACGGAGGTATATAGACTTTTTTTACTATTACTACTACTACAGAAGTACTTATATTTTTGTTTACTATTACTACTACTACGGAGGTATACAGACTTTTTTAACTATTACTACTACTACAGAAGTACATATACTTTTGTTTACTATTACTACTACTACACGAGTATATAGATTTTTTTTACTATTACTACTACTACAGAAGTACTTATACTTTTGTTAACTATTACTACTACTACGGAGGTATACAGAGTTTTTTTACTATTACTACTACTACAGAAGTACATATACTTTTGTTTACTATAACTACTACTACGGAGGTATATAGACTTTTTTTACTATTACTACTACTACAGAAGTACATATACTTTTGTTTACTATTACTACTACTACGGAGGTATATAGACTTTTTTTACTATTACTGCTACTACAGAAGTACTTATACTTTTGTTAACTATTACTACTACTACGGAGGTATACAGAGTTTTTTTACTATTACTACTACTATAGTAGTACTTATACTTTTGTTTACTATTACTACTACTACGGAGGTATACAGACATTTTTTACTTTTACTACTACTACAGAAGTACATATACTTTTGTTTACTATTACTACTACTACGGAGGTATACAGACTTTTTTTACTATTACTACTACTACAGAAGTACATATACTTTTGTTTACTATTACTACTACTACGGAGGTATATAGACTTTTTTTACTATTACTACTACTACAGAAGTACATATACTTTTGTTTACTATTACTACTACTACACGAGTATATAGACTTTTTTTACTATTACTACTACTACAGAAGTACATATACTTTTGTTTACTATTACTACTACTACACGAGTATATAGACTTTTTTTACTATTACTACTGCTAGAGAAGTACATATACTTTTGTTTACTATTACTACTACTACACGAGTATATAGACTTTTTTTACTATTACTACTACTACAGAAGTACATATACTTTTGTTTACTATTACTACTACTACGGAGGTATATAGACTTATTTTACTATCACTACTACTGCAGAAGTACATATACTTTTGTTTACTATTACTACTACTACGGAGGTATATAGACTTTTTTTACTATTACTACTACTACAGAAGTACATATACTTTTGTTTACTATTACTACTACTACGGAGGTATATAGACTTTTTTTACTATTACTACTACTACAGAAGTACATATACTTTTGTTTACTATTACTACTACTACACGAGTATATAGACTTTTTTTACTATTACTACTACTACAGAAGTACATATACTTTTGTTTACTATTACTACTACTACACGAGTATATAGACTTTTGTTTACTATTACTACTACTACGGAGGTATATAGACTTTTTTAACTATTACTACTACTACAGAAGTACATATACTTTTGTTTACTATTACTTCTACTACGGAGGTATATAGACTTTTTTTACTATTACTACTACTACAGAAGTACATATACTTTTGTTTACTATAACTACTACTACGGAGGTATATACACTTTTTTTACTATTACTACTACTACAGAAGTACATATACTTTTGTTTACTATTACATCTACTACGGAGGTATATAGACTTTTTTTACTTTTACTACTACTACAGAAGTACATATACTTTTGTTTACTATTACTACTACTACGGAAGTATATATACTTTATTTACTATTACTACTACTACAGAAGTACATATACTTTTGTTTACTATTACTACTACTGCGGAGGTATATATACTTTATTTACTATTACTACTACTACAGAAGTACATATACTTTTGTTTACTATTACTACTACTACGGAGGTATTTATACTTTATTTACTATTACTACTACTACAGAAGTACATATACTTTTGTTTACTATTACTACTACTACGGAGGTATACAGAGTTTTTTTACTATTACTACTACTACAGAAGTACATATACTTTTGTTTACTATAACTACTACTACGGAGGTATATAGACGTTTTTTTACTATTACTACTACTACAGAAGTACATATACTTTTGTTTACTATTACTACTACTACGGAGGTATATAGACTTTTTTTACTATTACTGCTACTACAGAAGTACTTATACTTTTGTTAACTATTACTACTACTACGGAGGTATACAGAGTTTTTTTACTATTACTACTACTATAGTAGTACTTATACTTTTGTTTACTATTACTACTACTACGGAGGTATACAGACATTTTTTACTTTTACTACTACTACAGAAGTACATATACTTTTGTTTACTATTACTACTACTACGGAGGTATACAGACTTTTTTTACTATTACTACTACTACAGAAGTACATATACTTTTGTTTACTATTACTACTACTACGGAGGTATATAGACTTTTTTTACTTTTACTACTACTACAGAAGTACATATACTTTTGTTTACTATTACTACTACTACACGAGTATATAGACTTTTTTTACTATTACTACTACTACAGAAGTACATATACTTTTGTTTACTATTACTACTACTACACGAGTATATAGACTTTTTTTACTATTACTACTGCTAGAGAAGTACATATACTTTTGTTTACTATTACTACTACTACACGAGTATATAGACTTTTTTTACTATTACTACTACTACAGAAGTACATATACTTTTGTTTACTATTACTACTACTACGGAGGTATATAGACTTATTTTACTATCACTACTACTGCAGAAGTACATATACTTTTGTTTACTATTACTACTACTACGGAGGTATATAGACTTTTTTTACTATTACTACTACTACAGAAGTACATATACTTTTGTTTACTATTACTACTACTACGGAGGTATATAGACTTTTTTTACTATTACTACTACTACAGAAGTACATATACTTTTGTTTACTATTACTACTACTACACGAGTATATAGACTTTTGTTTACTATTACTACTACTACGGAGGTATATAGACTTTTTTAACTATTACTACTACTACAGAAGTACATATACTTTTGTTTACTATTACTTCTACTACGGAGGTATATAGACTTTTTTTACTATTACTACTACTACAGAAGTACATATACTTTTGTTTACTATAACTACTACTACGGAGGTATATACACTTTTTTTACTATTACTACTACTACAGAAGTACATATACTTTTGTTTACTATTACATCTACTACGGAGGTATATAGACTTTTTTTACTTTTACTACTACTACAGAAGTACATATACTTTTGTTTACTATTACTACTACTACGGAAGTATATATACTTTATTTACTATTACTACTACTACAGAAGTACATATACTTTTGTTTACTATTACTACTACTGCGGAGGTATATATACTTTATTTACTATTACTACTACTACAGAAGTACATATACTTTTGTTTACTATTACTACTACTACGGAGGTATATATACTTTATTTACTATTACTACTACTACAGAAGTACATATACTTTTGTTTACTATTACTACTACTACGGAGGTATATAGACTTTTTTTACTATTACTACTACTACAGAAGTACATATACTTTTGTTTACTATTACTACTACTACACGAGTATATTGACTTTTTTTACTATTACTACTACTACAGAAGTACATTTACTTTTGTTTACTATTACTACTATTACACGAGTATATAGACTTTTTTTACTATTACTACTACTACAGAAGTACATATACTTTTGTTTACTATTACTACTACTACGGAGGTATATAGACTTATTTTACTATCACTACTACTGCAGAAGTACATATACTTTTGTTTACTATTACTACTACTACGGAGGTATATAGACTTTTTTTACTATTACTACTACTACAGAAGTACATATACTTTTGTTTACTATTACTACTACTACGGAGGTATATTGACTTTTTTTACTATTACTACTACTACAGATGTACATATACTTTTGTTTACTATTACTACTACTACTACGGAGGTATACAGACTTTTTTTACTATTACTACTACTACAGAAGTACATATACTTTTGTTTACTATTACTACTACTACGGAGGTATGTAGACTTTTTTTACTATTACTACTACTACAGAAGTACATATACTTTTGTTTACTATTACTACTACTACGGAGGTATACAGACTTTTTTTTACTATTACTACTACTACAGAAGTACATATACTTTTGTTTACTATTACTACTACTACGGAGGTATATAGACTTTTTTTACTATTACTACTACTACAGAAGTACATATACTTTTGTTTACTATTACTACTACTACGGAGGTATACAGACTTTTTTTACTATTACTACTACTACAGAAGTACATATACTTTTGTTTACTATTACTACTACTACGGAGGTATATAGACTTTTTTTACTATTACTACTACTACAGAAGTACATATACTTTTGTTTACTATTACTACTACTACGGAGGTATACAGACTTTTTTTACTATTACTACTACTACAGAAGTACATATACTTTTGTTTACTATTACTACTACTACGGAGGTATACAGACTTTTTTTACTATTACTACTACTACAGAAGTACATATACTTTTGTTTACTATTACTACTACTACGGAGGTATATAGACTTTTTTTACTATTACTACTACTACAGAAGTACATATACTTTTGTTTACTATTACTACTACTACACGAGTATATAGACTTTTTTTACTATTACTACTACTACAGAAGTACACATACTTTTGTTTACTATAACTACTACTACGGAGGTATATACACTTTTTTTACTATTACTACTACTACAGAAGTACATATACTTTTGTTTACTATTACTACTACTACGGAGGTATATAGACATTTTTTACTTTTACTACTACTACAGAAGTACATATACTTTTGTTTACTATTACTACTACTACGGAAGTATATATACTTTATTTACTATTACTACTACTACAGAAGTACATATACTTTTGTTTACTATTACTACTACTGCGGAGGTATATATACTTTATTTACTATTACTACTACTACAGAAGTACATATACTTTTGTTTACTATTACTACTACTACGGAGGTATATAGACTTTTTTTACTATTACTTTTACTACAGAAGTACTTATACTTTTGTTAACTATTACTACTACTACGGAGGTATACAGAGTTTTTTTAATATTACTACTACTATAGAAGTACTTATACTTTTGTTTACTATTACTACTACTACACGAGTATATAGACTTTTTTTACTATTACAACTACTACAGAAGTACATATACTTTTGTTTACTATTACTACTACTACGGAGGTATATATACTTTATTTACTATTACTACTACTACAGAAGTACATATACTTTTGTTTACTATTACTACTACTACGGAGGTATATATACTTTATTTACTATTACTACTACTACAGAAGTACATATACTTTTGTTTACTATTACTACTACTACGGAGGTATATAGACTTTTTTTACTATTACTACTACTACAGAAGTACATATACTTTTGTTTACTATTACTACTACTACACGAGTATATTGACTTTTTTTACTATTACTACTACTACAGAAGTACATATATTTTTGTTTACTATTACTACTATTACACGAGTATATAGACTTTTTTTACTATTACTACTACTACAGAAGTACATATACTTTTGTTTACTATTACTACTACTACGGAGGTATATAGACTTTTTTTACTATTACTACTACTACAGATGTACATATACTTTTGTTTACTATTACTACTACTACGGAGGTATATAGACTTATTTTACTATCACTACTACTGCAGAAGTACATATACTTTTGTTTACTATTACTACTACTACGGAGGTATATAGACTTTTTTTACTATTACTACTACTACAGAAGTACATATACTTTTGTTTACTATTACTACTACTACAGATGTACATATACTTTTGTTTACTATTACTACTACTACTACGGAGGTATACAGACTTTTTTTACTATTACTACTACTACAGAAGTACATATACTTTTGTTTACTATTACTACTACTACGGAGGTATATAGACTTTTTTTACTATTACTACTACTACAGAAGTACATATACTTTTGTTTACTATTATTACTACTACGGAGGTATACAGACTTTTTTTTACTATTACTACTACTACAGAAGTACATATACTTTTGTTTACTATTACTACTACTACGGAGGTATATAGACTTTTTTTACTATTACTACTACTACAGAAGTACATATACTTTTGTTTACTATTACTACTACTACGGAGGTATACAGACTTTTTTTACTATTACTACTACTACAGAAGTACATATACTTTTGTTTACTATTACTACTACTACGGAGGTATATAGACTTTTTTTACTATTACTACTACTACAGAAGTACATATACTTTTGTTTACTATTACTACTACTACGGAGGTATACAGACTTTTTTTACTATTACTACTACTACAGAAGTACATATACTTTTGTTTACTATTACTACTACTACGGAGGTATACAGACTTTTTTTACTATTACTACTACTACAGAAGTACATATACTTTTGTTTACTATTACTACTACTACGGAGGTATATAGACTTTTTTTACTATTACTACTACTACAGAAGTACATATACTTTTGTTTACTATTACTACTACTACACGAGTATATAGACTTTTTTTACTATTACTACTACTACAGAAGTACATATACTTTTGTTTACTATAACTACTACTACGGAGGTATATACACTTTTTTAACTATTACTACTACTACAGAAGTACATATACTTTTGTTTACTATTACTACTACTACGGAGGTATATAGACTTTTTTTACTTTTACTACTACTACAGAAGTACATATACTTTTGTTTACTATTACTACTACTACGGAAGTATATATACTTTATTTACTATTACTACTACTACAGAAGTACATATACTTTTGTTTACTATTACTACTACTGCGGAGGTATATATACTTTATTTACTATTACTACTACTACAGAAGTACATATACTTTTGTTTACTATTACTACTACTACGGAGGTATATAGACTTTTTTTACTATTACTTTTACTACAGAAGTACTTATACTTTTGTTAACTATTACTACTACTACGGAGGTATACAGAGTTTTTTTAATATTACTACTACTATAGAAGTACTTATACTTTTGTTTACTATTACTACTACTACACGAGTATATAGACTTTTTTTACTATTACAACTACTACAGAAGTACATATACTTTTGTTTACTATTACTACTACTACGGAGGTATATATACTTTATTTACTATTACTACTACTACAGAAGTACATATACTTTTGTTTACTATTACTACTACTACGGAGGTATATATACTTTATTTACTATTACTACTACTACAGAAGTACATATACTTTTGTTTACTATTACTACTACTACGGAGGTATATAGACTTTTTTTACTATTACTACTACTACAGAAGTACATATACTTTTGTTTACTATTACTACTACTACACGAGTATATTGACTTTTTTTACTATTACTACTACTACAGAAGTACATATATTTTTGTTTACTATTACTACTATTACACGAGTATATAGACTTTTTTTACTATTACTACTACTACAGAAGTACATATACTTTTGTTTACTATTACTACTACTACGGAGGTATATAGACTTATTTTACTATCACTACTACTGCAGAAGTACATATACTTTTGTTTACTATTACTACTACTACGGAGGTATATAGACTTTTTTTACTATTACTACTACTACAGAAGTACATATACTTTTGTTAACTATTACTACTACTACGGAGGTATATAGACTTTTTTTACTATTACTACTACTACAGAAGTACATATACTTTTGTTTACTATTACTACTACTACTACGGAGGTATACAGACTTTTTTTACTATTACTACTACTACAGAAGTACATATACTTTTGTTTACTATTACTACTACTACGGAGGTATATAGACTTTTTTTACTATTACTACTACTACAGAAGTACATATACTTTTGTTTACTATTACTACTACTACGGAGGTATACAGACTTTTTTTACTATTACTACTACTACAGAAGTACATATACTTTTGTTTACTATTACTACTACTACGGAGGTATATAGATATTCTTTACTATTACTACTACTACAGAAGTACATATACTTTTGTTTACTATTACTACTACTACGGAGGTATACAGACTTTTTTTACTATTACTACTACTACAGAAGTACATATACTTTTGTTTACTATTACTACTACTACGGAGGTATATAGACTTTTTTTACTATTACTACTACTACAGAAGTACATATACTTTTGTTTACTATTACTACTACTACACGAGTATATAGACTTTTTTTACTATTACTACTACTACTGAAGTACATATACTTTTGTTTACTATTACTACTACTACACGAGTATATAGACTTTTTTTACTATTACTACTACTACAGAAGTACATATACTTTTGTTTACTATTACTACTACTACACGAGTATATAGACTTTTTTTACTATTACTACTACTACAGAAGTACATATACTTTTGTTTACTATTACTACTACTACACGAGTATATAGACTTTTTTTACTATTACTACTACTACAGAAGTACATATACTTTTGTTTACTATTACTACTACTACGGAGGTATATAGACTTTTTTTACTAAAACTACTACTACAGAAGTACATATACTTTTGTTTACTATTACTACTACTACGGAGGTATATATACTTTATTTACTATTACTACTACTACAGAAGTACATATACTTTTGTTTACTATTACTACTACTACGGAGGTATATAGACTTTTTTTTATTATTACTACTACTACAGAAGTACATATACTTTTGTTTACTATTACTACTACTACACGAGTATATAGACTTTTTTTACTATTACTACTACTACAGAAGTACATATACTTTTGTTTACTATTACTACTACTACGGAGGTGTATAGACTTTTTTTACTATTACTACTACTACAGAAGTACATATACTTTTGTTTACTATTACTACTACTACGGAGGTATACAGACTTTTTTTACTATTACTACTACTACAGAAGTACATATACTTTTGTTTACTATTACTACTACTACAGAGGTATACAGACTTTTTTTACTATTACTACTACTACAGAAGTACATATACTTTTGTTTACTATTACTACTACTACGGAGGTATATAGACTTTTTTTACTATTACTACTACTACAGAAGTACATATACTTTTGTTTACTATTACTACTACTACACGAGTATATAGACTTTTTTTACTATTACTACTACTACAGAAGTACATATACTTTTGTTTACTATTACTACTACTACGGAGGTATATAGACTTTTTTTTACTATTACTACTACTACAGAAGTACATATACTTTTGTTAACTATTACTACTACTACGGAGGTATATATACTTTATTTACTATTACTACTACTACAGAAGTACATATACTTTTGTTTACTATTACTACTACTACGGAGGTATATATACTTTATTTACTATTACTACTACTACAGAAGTACATATACTTTTTTTTACTATTACTACTACTACGGAGGTATATAGACTTTTTTTACTATTACTACTACTACAGAAGTACATATACTTTTGTTAACTATTACTACTACTACACGAGTATATAGACTTTTTTTACTATTACTACTACTACAGAAGTACATATACTTTTGTTTACTATAACTACTACTACGGAGGTATATACACTTTTTTTACTCTTAGTACTACTACAGAAGTACATATATTTTGTTTACTATTACTACTAGTTCGGAGGTATATAGACTTTTTTTACTATTACTACTACTGCAGAAGTACTTATACTTTTGTTTACTATTACTACTACTACGGAGGTATACAGACTTTTTTTACTATTACTACTACTACAGAAGTACATATACTTTTGTTTACTATTACTACTACTACGGAGGTATATAGACTTTTTTTACTATTACTACTACTCAGGGACGGCTCTTGTAAAGGAGCACAAGTGCAGTGCACCTCCGTGTTAAGATTAAAAGACGATATCCAAAATATAATAATATAAT
Source organism: Rhyacophila brunnea (assembly GCF_057557595.1). Taxonomy (NCBI): domain Eukaryota; kingdom Metazoa; phylum Arthropoda; class Insecta; order Trichoptera; family Rhyacophilidae; genus Rhyacophila; species Rhyacophila brunnea. The sequence continues at coordinate 43,605 of NW_028232907.1, forward strand.
AATCTATATGAGTTAGCCAGTTTAAAAGTTCGCGCGCATTCCTTGCAAAAAATACTACCAACTTCAGCGCGCGCGTTCCGAAACCGCTTTTTTATACTTGGTGTGCATATTCGAGATAAAACCGCCTGAACGTATCTGTGGCGTCATACCAATATGAATTTCACAGTGAAATCGTTCGTGACGCATTCAAATATGGGATATTTTAACCGTTAAATGTTGGTGTTCTCCCCCGCTCATGATTGTCGAATCACTGCTTCGGCTGTCACGTACGAACATTACCGAATACGAATATCTCCTTGAAATGTTCGAGGTCACAGTGGTCAGTCAGTACGCGAATATTTTTTGTATTACGAAGTTCGTTAACTATTTACAGCATTGATTAGTGAGTGAATAATGTCGTTTTCGGTTGAATATATTAAAGACAATCGTCGCGATTTTTCAAAACGACTGGAAATTAAGGCTGCGGGACGCCCTACACCAAGTTTAAATTTAATTCAAAAGTGTACAGTTAAAGGCAAAGTGATTAATCGAAAATTTAACGTGGAAATGTATAGAAAAGTGCCATGGTTATGCGGTTTTTCATATCTAAATACTGTTTTATGTTTTCCGTGCCTTTTATTTACAGGTGAATCAAGCTGGTCAGAGTCTGGGGTGAAAGATTTAGTTCACCAGATAAAGTGAAAAAACACAGTAGTTCTGAAAAACACATTTTAAATGAAATGCAACTTGCAGTGTTGGGAGCATTAGATATTCGATCTCAGTTAGACGCCGGGTATCGTTTGTCAGTGAAAAAAATTAATGAACGCGTAGACAATAATCGATATATTTTATCCAGGTTGATTGACTGTGTGAAATTCTGCGGGGCATTTGAATTAGCTTTGAGGGGACACGATGAATCCGTAGATTCAAATAATCCAGGGGTGTATCGAGGGCTTATTGATTTCGTCTCGGAAATTGATATTGCAATGAAACAACATTTAGATAGCAATAATATTTTTAAAGGTACATCAAAAACAATTCAAAACGATATTTTAGATTCAATTTTAGAGGTTTGTCGCAATGAAATAAAACATGAAATATCGCAAAGTAAGTTTATCGCGATCCAGACGGATGAAACCACGGATGTAGCCACAACTCAACAATTAGTTTTGGTAGTTAGGTACGAATTACACGGACAAATACATGAACGTTTCTGGAAATTTATGACGCCGAAAGATCATACAGCGGTAGGTATTGCATCTGAAATTTTCAAAGAACTCGAACTTCTCGAGATTAAACAAACCCAATTAATCGGGCAGAGTTATGATGGTGCAGCCGTTATGAGCGGGCGACTAGGTGGTGTACAGGCTTTGATAAAAGCTTCGTATCCATACGCACACTTCATACATTGTTACGCCCATCAATTAAATTTAATAATGGAAAGAAGTGTTTCCGCTAACACAATGGTCCGAAATTTTTTTGCTAATTTACGAGCATTTCCAGTTTTTTTTTCGAGATCTGCGAAAAGAACTGATATTTTGAAAGAAATAGTTAATAGAAAAATACCATCAGCACCGACAACGAGATGGAATTTTAATATAAGAACGGTAACTGTTGTGCACACTTATCGCGAACAGTTAAATGAGTGTATGGAGCACATTTTAGAATCAGTAAATTTAGACGCTGATACTATAAACCAAGCTGGAATGCTGTTACGATATTTAAACGACGATAATTTTAATTATTGGTTAGATTTTTTTGCCAAAATTATGCCCCACTGCGATATACTTTTTAAGCAACTTCAGTCGAGATCAAAAGAATTATTAGAGATTAATAAAGATATTGAACATTTTACACTTGCTATTCAAAATATTCGGGAAAATAATACGCTACAAATTCAGCCCACGAAAAAACGTCGACCGAATGATTTACTACATTCTGTAATATGTCATGAAGTATGCGATACGATAGTGAACCAAGCTAAAGATCGTTTTGAATACCATGGTCATTTAGTAATATCTAAATTGTTTTTTAGTGAAAAATTTCGCGATTACCATAAAAAAATTCCAATTATAGATATTAATACAGCAATGGCAACATACGATTTTATTGACAAATTGAAACTTAAAAATGAATTAATTGTTTTATACAGTCGAGAAGATTTTTACGTCACCGATGGAGCGTTATCCATACTACAGCTATTCACAAATAATAATTTACTCGGAGTATTTAGTGAAAGCGTTAAGCTATTGCAAATAATTTGTACAATACCGATGACGTCAGTAGAAAGTGAGCGTTGCTTCTCAACTTTAAAAAGGATTAAGTCATTTATGAGAAATACCATGTCTCAAGATAGGTTAAATGCTCTTGCGATGTTAAGTATCGAAAAAAAAAATGATATCGTCAATGTCGGACTTTAATATTCGAGTAATCGACGTATTTTCAAGATCCAAAAATCGGAGGATGGACTTCTTGCATAAATAGGTGAGTCTTTTTTTGCACTCCCTAATATTTTTGTCACCAGCCGCCACTGCTACTACTACAGAAGTACATATACTTTTGTTTACTATTACTACTACTACGGAGGTATATAGACTTTTTTTAATATTACTACTACTACAGAAGTACATATACTTTTGTTAACTATTACTACTACTACACGAGTATATAGACTTTTTTTACTATTACTACTACTACAGAAGTACATATACTTTTGTTTACTATAACTACTACTACGGAGGTAAATAGACTTTTTTTACTATTACTACTACTACAGAAGTACATATACTTTTGTTTACTATTACTACTACTACACGAGTATATAGACTTTTTTTACTATTACTACTACTACAGAAGTACATATACTTTTGTTTACTATTACTACTACTACACGAGTATATAGACTTTTTTTACTATTACTACTACTACAGAAGTACATAAAATTTTGTTTACTATTACTACTACTACGGAGGTATATAGAATTTTTTACTATTACTACTACTACAGAAGTACATATACTTTTGTTTACTATTACTACTACTACGGAGGTATATAGACTTTTTTTACTATTACCACTAATACAAAAGTACATATACTTTTGTTTACTATTACTACTACTACACGAGTATATAGACTTTTTTTCCTATTACTACTGCTAGAGAAGTACATATACTTTTGTTTACTATTACTACTACTACATGAGTATATAGACTTTTTTTACTATTACTACTACTACAGAAGTACATATACTTTTGTTTACTATTACTACTACTACGGAGGTATATAGACTTTTTTAACTATTACTACTACTACAGAATTACATATACTTTTGTTTACTATTACTACTACTACGGAGGTATATATACTTTATTTACTATTACTACTACTACAGAAGTACATATACTTTTGTTTACTATTACTACTACTACGGAGGTATATAGACTTTTTTTACTATTACTACTACTACAGAAGTACATAAACTTTTGTTTACTATTACTACTACTACGGAGGTATATAGACTTTTTTTACTATAACTACTACTACAGAAGAACATATACTTTTGTTTACTATTACTACTACTACGGAGGTATATAGACTTTTTTTACTATTACCACTAATACAAAAGTACATATACTTTTGTTTACTATTACTACTACTACGGAGGTATACAGAGTTTTTTTACTATTACTACTACTACAGAAGTACATATACTTTTGTTTACTATAACTACTACTACGGAGGTATATAGACATTTTTTACTATTACTACTACTACAGAAGTACATATACTTTTGTTTACTATTACTACTACTACGGAGGTATATAGACTTTTTTTACTATTACTACTACTACAGAAGTACTTATACTTTTGTTAACTATTACTACTACTACGGAGGTATACAGAGTTTTTTTACTATTACTACTACTTCAGAAGTACATATACTTTTGTTTACTATTACTACTACTACGGAGGTATATATACTTTATTTACTATTACTACTACTACAGAAGTACATATACTTTTGTTTACTATTACTACTACTACGGAGGTATATATACTTTATTTACTATTACTACTACTACAGAAGTACATATACTTTTGTTTACTATTACTACTACTACGGAGGTATATAGACTTTTTTTACTATTACTACTACACAGAAGTACATATACCTTTGTTTACTTTTACTACTACTACAGAGGTATAGAGACATTTTTTACTATTACTACTACTACAGAAGTACATATGCTTTTGTTTACTATTACTACTACTACGGAGGTATATAGACTTTTTTTACTATTACTACTACTACAGAAGTACATATACCTTTGTTTACTATTACTACTACTACGGAGGTATATAGACTTTTTTTTACTATTACTACTACTACAGAAGTACATATACTTTTGTTTACTATTACTACTACTACACGAGTATATAGACTTTTTTTACTATTACTACTACTACAGAAGTACATATACTTTTGTTTACTATTACTACTACTACACGAGTATATAGACTTTTTTTTACTATTACTACTACTACAGAATTACATATACTTTTGTTAACTATTACTACTACTACAGAAGTACAAATATTTTGTTTACTATTACTACTACAACACGAGTATATAGACTTTTTTTACTATTACTACTGCTAGAGAAGTACATATACTTTTGTTTACTATTACTACTACTACACGAGTATATAGACTTTTTTTACTATAACTACTACTACAGAAGTACATATACTTTTGTTTACTATTACTACTACTACGGAGGTATATAGACTTTTTTACTATTACTACTACTACAGAATTACATATACTTTTGTTTACTTTTACTACTACTACGGAGGTGTATATACTTTATTTACTATTACTACTACTACAGAAGTACATATACTATTGTTTACTATTACTACTACTACTACTACGGAGGTATATATACTTTATTTACTATTACTACTACTACAGAAGTACATATACTTTTGTTTACTATTACTACTACTACACGAGTATATAGACTTTTTTTACTATCACTACTACTACAGAATTACATATACTTTTGTTTACTATTACTACTACTACGGAGGTATATAGACTTTTTTTACTATTACTACTACTACAGAAGTACATATACTTTTGTTTACTATTACTACTACTACACGAGTATATAGACTTTTTTTACTATTATTACTACCACAGAAGTACATATACTTTTGTTTTATTACTACTACTACACGAGTATATAGACTTTTTTTACTATTACTACTACTACAGAAGTACATAAACTTTTGTTTACTATTACTACTACTACGGAGGTATATAGAATTTTTTACTATTACTACTACTACAGAAGTACATATACTTTTGTTTACTATTACTACTACTACGGAGGTATATAGACTTTTTTTACTATTACCACTAATACAAAAGTACATATACTTTTGTTTACTATTACTACTACTACACGAGTATATAGACTTTTTTTCCTATTACTACTGCTAGAGAAGTACATATACTTTTGTTTACTATTACTACTACTACATGAGTATATGGACTTTTTTTACTATTACTACTACTACAGAAGTACATATACTTTTGTTTACTATTACTAATACTACGGAGGTATATAGACTTTTTTAACTATTACTACTACTACAGAATTACATATACTTTTGTTTACTATTACTACTACTACGGAGGTATATATACTTTATTTACTATTACTACTACTACAGAAGTACATATACTTTTGTTTACTATTACTACTACTACGGAGGTATATAGACTTTTTTTACTATTACTACTACTACAGAAGTACATATACTTTTGTTTACTATTACTACTACTACGGAGGTATATAGACTTTTTTTACTATTACCACTAATACAAAAGTACATATACTTTTGTTTACTATTACTACTACTACACGAGTATATAGACTTTTTTTCCTATTACTACTGCTAGAGAAGTACATATACTTTTGTTTACTATTACTACTACTTCATGAGTATATGGACTTTTTTTACTATTACTACTACTACAGAAGTACATATACTTTTGTTTACTATTACTACTACTACGGAGGTATATAGACTTTTTTAACTATTACTACTACTACAGAATTACATATACTTTTGTTTACTATTACTACTACTACGGAGGTATATATACTTTATTTACTATTACTACTACTACAGAAGTACATATACTTTTGTTTACTATTACTACTACTACGGAGGTATATAGACTTTTTTTACTATTACTACTACTACAGAAGTACATAAACTTTTGTTTACTATTACTACTACTACGGAGGTATATAGACTTTTTTTACTATTACTACTACTACAGAAGTACATATACTTTTGTTTACTATTACTACTACTACGGAGGTATATAGACTTTTTTTACTATTACCACTAATACAAAAGTACATATACTTTTGTTTACTATTACTACTACTACACGAGTATATAGACTTTTTTTCCTATTACTACTGCTAGAGATGTACATATACTTTTGTTTACTATTACTACTACTACGGAGGTATATAGACTTTTTATAGTATTACTACTACTACAGAAGTACATATACTTTTGTTTACTATTACTACTACTACGGAGGTATATAGACTTTTTTAACTATTACTACTACTACAGAATTACATACACTTTTGTTTACTATTACTACTACTACGGAGGTATATATACTTTATTTACTATTACTACTACTACAGAAGGACATATACTTTTGTTAACTATTACTACTACTACGGAGGTATACAGAGTTTTTTTACTATTACTACTACTACAGAAGTACATATACTTTTGTTTACTATAACTATTACTACGGAGGTATATAGACATTTTTTACTATTACTACTACTACAGAAGTACATATACTTTTGTTTACTATTACTACTACTACGGAGGTATATAGACTTTTTTTACTATTACTACTACTACAGAAGTACTTATACTTTTGTTAACTATTACTACTACTACGGAGGTATACAGAGTTTTTTTACTATTACTACTACTTCAGAAGTACATATACTTTTGTTTACTATTACTACTACTACGGAGGTATATATACTTTATTTACTATTACTACTACTACAGAAGTACATATACTTTTGTTTACTATTACTACTACTACGGAGGTATATATACTTTATTTACTATTACTACTACTACAGAAGTACATATACTTTTGTTTACTATTACTACTACTACGGAGGTATATAGACTTTTTTTACTATTACTACTACACAGAAGTACATATACTTTTATTTACTTTTACTACTACTACGGAGGTATAGAGACATTTTTTACTATTACTACTACTACAGAAGTACATATACTTTTGTTTACTATTACTTATACTACGGAGGTATATAGACTTTTTTTACTATCACTACTACTACAGAAGTACATATGCTTTTGTTTACTATTACTACTACTACGGAGGTATATAGACTTTTTTTACTATTACTACTACTACAGATGTACATATACTTTTGTTTACTATTACTACTACTACGGAGGTATATAGACTTTTTTTTACCATTACTACTACTACAGAAGTACATATACTTTTGTTTACTTTTACTACTACTACACGAGTATATAGACTTTTTTTACTATTACTACTACTACAGAAGTACATATACTTTTGTTTACTATTACTACTACTACACGAGTATATAGACTTTTTTTTACTATTACTACTACTACAGAAGTACATATACTTTTGTTTACTATTACTACTACTACAGAAGTACAAATACTTTTGTTTACTATTACTACTACAACACGAGTATATAGACTTTTTTTACTATTACTACTGCTAGAGAAGTACATATACTTTTGTTTACTATTACTACTACTACACGAGTATATAGACTTTTTTTACTATTACTACTACTACAGAATTACATATACTTTTGTTTACTATTACTACTACTACGGAGGTGTATATACTTTATTTACTATTACTACTACTACAGAAGTACATATACTTTTGTTTACTATTACTACTACTACGGAGGTATATAAACTTTATTTACTATTACTACTACTACAGAAGTACATATACTTTTGTTTACTATTACTACTACTACGGAGGTATATATACTTTTTTTACTATTACTACTACTACAGAAGTACATATACTTTTGTTTACTTTTACTACTACTACGGAGGTATATAGACTTTTTTTACTATTACTACTACTACAGAAGTACATATACTTTTGTTTACTATTACTTCTACTACGGAGGTATATAGACTTTTTTTACTATCACTACTACTGCAGAAGTACATATGCTTTTGTTTACTATTACTACTACTACGGAGGTATATATACTTTATTTACTATTACTACTACTACAGAAGTACATATACTTTTGTTTACTATTACTACTACTACACGAGTATATAGACTTTTTTTACTATCACTACTACTACAGAATTACATATACTTTTGTTTACTATTACTACTACTACGGAGGTATATAGACTTTTTTTACTATTACTACTACTACAGAAGTACATATACTTTTGTTTACTATTACTACTACTACACGAGTATATAGACTTTTTTTACTATTACTACTACTACAGAAGTACATAAACTTTTGTTTACTATTACTACTACTACGGAGGTATATAGAATTTTTTACTATTACTACTACTACAGAAGTACATATACTTTTGTTTACTATTACTACTACTACGGAGGTATATAGACTTTTTTTACTATTACCACTAATACAAAAGTACATATACTTTTGTTTACTATTACTACTACTACACGAGTATATAGACTTTTTTTCCTATTACTACTGCTAGAGAAGTACATATACTTTTGTTTACTATTACTACTACTACATGAGTATATGGACTTTTTTTACTATTACTACTACTACAGAAGTACATATACTTTTGTTTACTATTACTACTACTACGGAGGTATATAGACTTTTTTTAACTATTACTACTACTACAGAATTACATATACTTTTGTTTACTATTACTACTACTACGGAGGTATATATACTTTATTTACTATTACTACTACTACAGAAGTACATATACTTATGTTTACTATTACTACTACTACGGAGGTATATAGACTTTTTTTACTATTACTACTACTACAGAAGTACATATACTTTTGTTTACTATTACTACTACTACGGAGGTATATAGACTTTTTTTACTATTACCACTAATACAAAAGTACATATACTTTTGTTTACTATTACTACTACTACACGAGTATATAGACTTTTTTTCCTATTACTACTGCTAGAGAAGTACATATACTTTTGTTTACTATTACTACTACTACATGAGTATATGGACTTTTTTTACTATTACTACTACTACAGAAGTACATATACTTTTGTTTACTATTACTACTACTACGGAGGTATATAGACTTTTTTAACTATTACTACTACTACAGAATTACATATACTTTTGTTTACTATTACTACTACTACGGAGGTATATATACTTTATTTACTATTACTACTACTACAGAAGTACATATACTTTTGTTTACTATTACTACTACTACGGAGGTATATAGACTTTTTTTACTATTACTACTGCTACAGAAGTACATAAACTTTTGTTTACTATTACTACTACTACGGAGGTATATAGACTTTTTTTACTATTACTACTACTACAGAAGTACATATACTTTTGTTTACTATTACTACTACTACGGAGGTATATAGACTTTTTTTACTATTACCACTAATACAAAAGTACATATACTTTTGTTTACTATTACTACTACTACACGAGTATATAGACTTTTTTTCCTATTACTACTGCTAGAGATGTACATATACTTTTGTTTACTATTACTACTACTACGGAGGTATATAGACTTTTTATAGTATTACTACTACTACAGAAGTACATATACTTTTGTTTACTATTACTACTACTACGGAGGTATATAGACTTTTTTAACTATTACTACTACTACAGAATTACATATACTTTTGTTTACTATTACTACTACTACGGAGGTATATGTACTTTATTTACTATTACTACTACTACAGAAGGACATATACTTTTGTTAACTATTACTACTACTACGGAGGTATACAGAGTTTTTTTACTATTACTACTACTACAGAAGTACATATACTTTTGTTTACTATAACTATTACTACGGAGGTATATAGACATTTTTTACTATTACTACTACTACAGAAGTACATATACTTTTGTTTACTATTACTACTACTACGGAGGTATATAGACTTTTTTTACTATTACTACTACTACAGAAGTACTTATACTTTTGTTAACTATTACTACTACTACGGAGGTATACAGAGTTTTTTTACTATTACTACTACTTCAGAAGTACATATACTTTTGTTTACTATTACTACTACTACGGAGGTATATATACTTTATTTACTATTACTACTACTACAGAAGTACATATACTTTTGTTTACTATTACTACTACTACGGAGGTATATATACTTTATTTACTATTACTACTACTACAGAAGTACATATACTTTTGTTTACTATTACTACTACTACGGAGGTATATAGACTTTTTTTACTATTACTACTACACAGAAGTACATATACTTTTGTTTACTTTTACTACTACTACGGAGGTATAGAGACATTTTTTACTATTACTACTACTACAGAAGTACATATACTTTTGTTTACTATTACTTCTACTACGGAGGTATATAGACTTTTTTTACTATCACTACTACTACAGAAGTACATATGCTTTTGTTTACTATTACTACTACTACGGAGGTATATAGACTTTTTTTACTATTACTACTACTACAGATGTACATATACTTTTGTTTACTATTACTACTACTACGGAGGTATATAGACTTTTTTTTACTATTACTACTACTACAGAAGTACATATACTTTTGTTTACTTTTACTACTACTACACGAGTATATAGACTTTTTTTACTATTACTACTACTACAGAAGTACATATACTTTTGTTTACTATTACTACTACTTCACGAGTATATAGACTTTTTTTTACTATTACTACTACTACAGAAGTACATATACTTTTGTTTACTATTACTACTACTACAGAAGTACAAATACTTTTGTTTACTATTACTACTACTACATGAGTATATGGACTTTTTTTACTATTACTACTACTACAGAAGTACATATACTTTTGTTTACTATTACTAATACTACGGAGGTATATAGACTTTTTTAACTATTACTACTACTACAGAATTACATATACTTTTGTTTACTATTACTACTACTACGGAGGTATATATACTTTATTTACTATTACTACTACTACAGAAGTACATATACTTTTGTTTACTATTACTACTACTACGGAGGTATATAGACTTTTTTTACTATTACTACTACTACAGAAGTACATATACTTTTGTTTACTATTACTACTACTACGGAGGTATATAGACTTTTTTTACTATTACCACTAATACAAAAGTACATATACTTTTGTTTACTATTACTACTACTACACGAGTATATAGACTTTTTTTCCTATTACTACTGCTAGAGAAGTACATATACTTTTGTTTACTATTACTACTACTTCATGAGTATATGGACTTTTTTTACTATTACTACTACTACAGAAGTACATATACTTTTGTTTACTATTACTACTACTACGGAGGTATATAGACTTTTTTAACTATTACTACTACTACAGAATTACATATACTTTTGTTTACTATTACTACTACTACGGAGGTATATATACTTTATTTACTATTACTACTACTACAGAAGTACATATACTTTTGTTTACTATTACTACTACTACGGAGGTATATAGACTTTTTTTACTATTACTACTACTACAGAAGTACATAAACTTTTGTTTACTATTACTACTACTACGGAGGTATATAGACTTTTTTTACTATTACTACTACTACAGAAGTACATATACTTTTGTTTACTATTACTACTACTACGGAGGTATATAGACTTTTTTTACTATTACCACTAATACAAAAGTACATATACTTTTGTTTACTATTACTACTACTACACGAGTATATAGACTTTTTTTCCTATTACTACTGCTAGAGATGTACATATACTTTTGTTTACTATTACTACTACTACGGAGGTATATAGACTTTTTATAGTATTACTACTACTACAGAAGTACATATACTTTTGTTTACTATTACTACTACTACGGAGGTATATAGACTTTTTTAACTATTACTACTACTACAGAATTACATACACTTTTGTTTACTATTACTACTACTACGGAGGTATATATACTTTATTTACTATTACTACTACTACAGAAGGACATATACTTTTGTTAACTATTACTACTACTACGGAGGTATACAGAGTTTTTTTACTATTACTACTACTACAGAAGTACATATACTTTTGTTTACTATAACTATTACTACGGAGGTATATAGACATTTTTTACTATTACTACTACTACAGAAGTACATATACTTTTGTTTACTATTACTACTACTACGGAGGTATATAGACTTTTTTTACTATTACTACTACTACAGAAGTACTTATACTTTTGTTAACTATTACTACTACTACGGAGGTATACAGAGTTTTTTTACTATTACTACTACTTCAGAAGTACATATACTTTTGTTTACTATTACTACTACTACGGAGGTATATATACTTTATTTACTATTACTACTACTACAGAAGTACATATACTTTTGTTTACTATTACTACTACTACGGAGGTATATATACTTTATTTACTATTACTACTACTACAGAAGTACATATACTTTTGTTTACTATTACTACTACTACGGAGGTATATAGACTTTTTTTACTATTACTACTACACAGAAGTACATATACTTTTATTTACTTTTACTACTACTACGGAGGTATAGAGACATTTTTTACTATTACTACTACTACAGAAGTACATATACTTTTGTTTACTATTACTTATACTACGGAGGTATATAGACTTTTTTTACTATCACTACTACTACAGAAGTACATATGCTTTTGTTTACTATTACTACTACTACGGAGGTATATAGACTTTTTTTACTATTACTACTACTACAGATGTACATATACTTTTGTTTACTATTACTACTACTACGGAGGTATATAGACTTTTTTTTACCATTACTACTACTACAGAAGTACATATACTTTTGTTTACTATTACTACTACTACACGAGTATATAGACTTTTTTTACTATTACTACTACTACAGAAGTACATATACTTTTGTTTACTATTACTACTACTACACGAGTATATAGACTTTTTTTTACTATTACTACTACTACAGAAGTACATATACTTTTGTTTACTATTACTACTACTACAGAAGTACAAATACTTTTGTTTACTATTACTACTACAACACGAGTATATAGACTTTTTTTACTATTACTACTGCTAGAGAAGTACATATACTTTTGTTTACTATTACTACTACTACACGAGTATATAGACTTTTTTTACTATTACTACTACTACAGAATTACATATACTTTTGTTTACTATTACTACTACTACGGAGGTGTATATACTTTATTTACTATTACTACTACTACAGAAGTACATATACTTTTGTTTACTATTACTACTACTACGGAGGTATATAAACTTTATTTACTATTACTACTACTACAGAAGTACATATACTTTTGTTTACTATTACTACTACTACGGAGGTATATATACTTTTTTTACTATTACTACTACTACAGAAGTACATATACTTTTGTTTACTTTTACTACTACTACGGAGGTATATAGACTTTTTTTACTATTACTACTACTACAGAAGTACATATACTTTTGTTTACTATTACTTCTACTACGGAGGTATATAGACTTTTTTTACTATCACTACTACTGCAGAAGTACATATGCTTTTGTTTACTATTACTACTACTACGGAGGTATATATACTTTATTTACTATTACTACTACTACAGAAGTACATATACTTTTGTTTACTATTACTACTACTACACGAGTATATAGACTTTTTTTACTATCACTACTACTACAGAATTACATATACTTTTGTTTACTATTACTACTACTACGGAGGTATATAGACTTTTTTTACTATTACTACTACTACAGAAGTACATATACTTTTGTTTACTATTACTACTACTACACGAGTATATAGACTTTTTTTACTATTACTACTACTACAGAAGTACATAAACTTTTGTTTACTATTACTACTACTACGGAGGTATATAGAATTTTTTACTATTACTACTACTACAGAAGTACATATACTTTTGTTTACTATTACTACTACTACGGAGGTATATAGACTTTTTTTACTATTACCACTAATACAAAAGTACATATACTTTTGTTTACTATTACTACTACTACACGAGTATATAGACTTTTTTTCCTATTACTACTGCTAGAGAAGTACATATACTTTTGTTTACTATTACTACTACTACATGAGTATATGGACTTTTTTTACTATTACTACTACTACAGAAGTACATATACTTTTGTTTACTATTACTACTACTACGGAGGTATATAGACTTTTTTTAACTATTACTACTACTACAGAATTACATATACTTTTGTTTACTATTACTACTACTACGGAGGTATATATACTTTATTTACTATTACTACTACTACAGAAGTACATATACTTATGTTTACTATTACTACTACTACGGAGGTATATAGACTTTTTTTACTATTACTACTACTACAGAAGTACATATACTTTTGTTTACTATTACTACTACTACGGAGGTATATAGACTTTTTTTACTATTACCACTAATACAAAAGTACATATACTTTTGTTTACTATTACTACTACTACACGAGTATATAGACTTTTTTTCCTATTACTACTGCTAGAGAAGTACATATACTTTTGTTTACTATTACTACTACTACATGAGTATATGGACTTTTTTTACTATTACTACTACTACAGAAGTACATATACTTTTGTTTACTATTACTACTACTACGGAGGTATATAGACTTTTTTAACTATTACTACTACTACAGAATTACATATACTTTTGTTTACTATTACTACTACTACGGAGGTATATATACTTTATTTACTATTACTACTACTACAGAAGTACATATACTTTTGTTTACTATTACTACTACTACGGAGGTATATAGACTTTTTTTACTATTACTACTGCTACAGAAGTACATAAACTTTTGTTTACTATTACTACTACTACGGAGGTATATAGACTTTTTTTACTATTACTACTACTACAGAAGTACATATACTTTTGTTTACTATTACTACTACTACGGAGGTATATAGACTTTTTTTACTATTACCACTAATACAAAAGTACATATACTTTTGTTTACTATTACTACTACTACACGAGTATATAGACTTTTTTTCCTATTACTACTGCTAGAGATGTACATATACTTTTGTTTACTATTACTACTACTACGGAGGTATATAGACTTTTTATAGTATTACTACTACTACAGAAGTACATATACTTTTGTTTACTATTACTACTACTACGGAGGTATATAGACTTTTTTAACTATTACTACTACTACAGAATTACATATACTTTTGTTTACTATTACTACTACTACGGAGGTATATGTACTTTATTTACTATTACTACTACTACAGAAGGACATATACTTTTGTTAACTATTACTACTACTACGGAGGTATACAGAGTTTTTTTACTATTACTACTACTACAGAAGTACATATACTTTTGTTTACTATAACTATTACTACGGAGGTATATAGACATTTTTTACTATTACTACTACTACAGAAGTACATATACTTTTGTTTACTATTACTACTACTACGGAGGTATATAGACTTTTTTTACTATTACTACTACTACAGAAGTACTTATACTTTTGTTAACTATTACTACTACTACGGAGGTATACAGAGTTTTTTTACTATTACTACTACTTCAGAAGTACATATACTTTTGTTTACTATTACTACTACTACGGAGGTATATATACTTTATTTACTATTACTACTACTACAGAAGTACATATACTTTTGTTTACTATTACTACTACTACGGAGGTATATATACTTTATTTACTATTACTACTACTACAGAAGTACATATACTTTTGTTTACTATTACTACTACTACGGAGGTATATAGACTTTTTTTACTATTACTACTACACAGAAGTACATATACTTTTGTTTACTTTTACTACTACTACGGAGGTATAGAGACATTTTTTACTATTACTACTACTACAGAAGTACATATACTTTTGTTTACTATTACTTCTACTACGGAGGTATATAGACTTTTTTTACTATCACTACTACTACAGAAGTACATATGCTTTTGTTTACTATTACTACTACTACGGAGGTATATAGACTTTTTTTACTATTACTACTACTACAGATGTACATATACTTTTGTTTACTATTACTACTACTACGGAGGTATATAGACTTTTTTTTACTATTACTACTACTACAGAAGTACATATACTTTTGTTTACTTTTACTACTACTACACGAGTATATAGACTTTTTTTACTATTACTACTACTACAGAAGTACATATACTTTTGTTTACTATTACTACTACTTCACGAGTATATAGACTTTTTTTTACTATTACTACTACTACAGAAGTACATATACTTTTGTTTACTATTACTACTACTACAGAAGTACAAATACTTTTGTTTACTATTACTACTACAACACGAGTATATAGACTTTTTTTACTATTACTACTGCTAGAGAAGTACATATACTTTTGTTTACTATTACTACTACTACACGAGTATATAGACTTTTTTTACTATTACTACTACTACAGAATTACATATACTTTTGTTTACTATTACTACTACTACGGAGGTGTATATACTTTATTTACTATTACTACTACTACAGAAGTACATATACTTTTGTTTACTATTACTACTACTACGGAGGTATATATACTTTATTTACTATTACTACTACTACAGAAGTACATATACTTTTGTTTACTATTACTTCTACTACGGAGGTATATAGACTTTTTTTACTATCACTACTACTACAGAAGTACATATGCTTTTGTTTACTATTACTACTACTACGGAGGTATATAGACTTTTTTTACTATTACTACTACTACAGAAGTACATATACTTTTGTTTACTATTACTACTACTACACGAGTATATAGACTTTCTTTACTATTACTACTACTACAGAAGTACATATACTTTTGTTTACTATTACTACTACTACGGAGGTATATAGACTTATTTTACTATCACTACTACTGCAGAAGTACATATACTTTTGTTAACTATTACTACTACTACGGAGGTATATAGACTTTTTTTACTATTACTACTACTACAGAAGTACATATACTTTTGTTTACTATTACTACTACTACGGAGGTATATAGACTTTTTTTACTATTACTACTACTACAGAAGTACATATACTTTTGTTTACTATTACTACTACTACACGAGTATATAGACTTTTTTTACTATTACTACTACTACAGAAGTACATATACTTTTGTTTACTATTACTACTTTTACGGAGGTATATATACTTTTTTTACTATTACTACTACTACAGAAGTACATATACTTTTGTTTACTATTACTACTACTACACGAGTATATAGACTTTTTTAACTATTACTACTACTACAGAAGTACATATACTTTTGTTTACTATTACTTTTACTACACGAGTATATAGACTTTTTTTACTATTACTACTACTACAGAAGTACATATACTTTTGTTTACTATTACTACTACTACACGAGTATATAGACTTTTTTACTATTATTACTACTACAGAAGTACATATACTTTTGTTTACTATTACTACTACTACACGAGTATATAGACTTTTTTTACTATTACTACTACTACAGAAGTACATATACTTTTGTTTACTATTACTACTACTACGGAGGTATATAGACTTTTTTTTACTATCACTACTACTGTAGAAGTACATATACTTTTGTTTACTATTACTACTACAACGGAGGTATATAGACTTTTTTTACTATTACTGCTACTACACGAGTATATAGACTTTTTATACTATTACTACTACTACAGAAGTACATATACTTTTGTTTACTATTACTACTACTACACGAGTATATAGACTTTTTTTACTATTACTACTACTACAGAAGTACATATACTTTTGTTTACTATTACTACTACTACGGAGGTATATAGACTTTTTTTACTATCACTACTACTGCAGAAGTACATATACTTTTGTTTACTATTACTACTACTACGGAGGTATATAGACTTTTTTTACTATTACTGCTACTACAGAAGTACATATACTTTTGTTTACTATTACTACTACTACACGAGTATATAGTTTTTTTTTACTATTACTACTACTACAGAAGTACATATACTTTTGTTTACTATTACTACTACTACACGAGTATATAGACTTTTTTTACTATTACTACTACTACAGAAGTACATATACTTTTGTTTACTATTACTACTACTACACGAGTATATAGACTTTTTTTACTATTACTACTACTACAGAAGTACATATACTTTTGTTTACTATTACTGCTACTACAGAAGTACATATACTTTTGTTTACTATTACTACTACTACACGAGTATATAGACTTTTTTTACTATCACTACTACTACAGAAGTACATATACTTTTGTGTACTATTACTACTACTACGGAGGTATATAGACTTTTATTACTATTACTACTACTACAGAAGTACATATACTTTTGTTTACTATTACTACTACTACACGAGTATATAGACTTTTTTTACTATTACTACTACTACAGAAGTACATATACTTTTGTTTACTATTACTACTACTACACGAGTATATAGACTTTTTTTACTATTACTACTACTACAGAAGTACATATACTTTTGTTTACTATTACTACTACTACGGAGGTATATAGACTTTTTTTACTATCACTACTATTGCAGAAGTACATATACTTTTGTTTACTATTACTACTACTACGGAGGTATATAGACTTTTTTTACTATTACTGCTACTACAGAAGTACATATACTTTTGTTTACTATTACTACTACTACACGAGTATATAGACTTTTTTTACTATCACTACTACTACAGAAGTACATATACTTTTGTGTACTATTACTACTACTACGGAGGTATATAGACTTTTATTACTATTACTACTACTACAGAAGTACATATACTTTTGTTTACTATTACTACTACTACACGAGTATATAGACTTTTTTACTATTATTACTACTACAGAAGTACATATACTTTTGTTTACTATTACTACTACTACACGAGTATATGGACTTTTTTTACTATTACTACTACTACAGAAGTACATAAACTTTTGTTTACTATTACAACTACTACGGAGGTATATAGACTTTTTTTACTATTACTACTACTACAGAAGTACATATACTTTTGTTTACTATTACTACTACTACGGAAGTATATAGACTTTTTTTACTATTACCACTAATACAAAAGTACATATACTTTTGTTTACTATTACTAATACTACACGAGTATATAGACTTTTTTTACTATTACTACTACTACAGAAGTACATATACTTTTGTTTACTATTACTACTACTACACGAGTATATAGACTTTTTTTACTATCACTACTACTAGAGAAGTACATAAATTTTGTTTACTATTACTACTACTACAGAGGTATATAGACTTTTTTTACTATTACTACTACTACAGAAGTACATATACTTTTGTTTACTATAACTACTACTACGGAGGTATATATACTTTATTTACTATAACTACTACTACAGAAGTACATATACTTTTGTTTACTATTACTACTACTACACGAGTATATAGACTTTTTTAACTATTACTACTACTACAGAAGTACATATACTTTTGTTTACTATTACTACTACTACACGAGTATATAGACTTTTTTTACTATTACTACTACTACAGAAGTACATATACTTTTGTTTACTTTTACTACTACTACGGAGGTATATAGACTTTTTTTACTATTACAACTACTACAGAAGTACATATACTTTTGTTTACTATTACTACTACTACGGAGGTATATATACTTTATTTACTATTACTACTACTACAGAAGTACATATACTTTTGTTTACTATTACTACTACTACGGAGGTATATATACTTTATTTACTATTACTACTACTACAGAAGTACATATCCTTTTGTTTACTATTACTACTACTACGGAGGTATATAGACTTTTTTTACTATTACTACTACTACAGAAGTACATATACTTTTGTTTACTATTACTACTACTACGGAGGTATATATACTTTTTTTACTATCACTACTACTACAGAAGTACATATACTTTTGTTTACTATTACTACTACTACACGAGTATATAGACTTTTTTTACTATTACTTCTACTACAGAAGTACATATACTTTTGTTTACTATGACTACTACTACACGAGTATATAGACTTTTTTTACTATTACTACTACTACAGAAGTACATATACTTTTGTTTACTTTTACTACTACTACGGAGGTATATAGACTTTTTTTACTATTACTACTACTACAGAAGTACATATACTTTTGTTTACTATTACTACTACTACGGAGGTATATATACTTTTTTTACTATCACTACTACTACAGAAGTACATATACTTTTGTTTACTATTACTACTACTACACGAGTATATAGACTTTTTTTACTATTACTTCTACTACAGAAGTACATATACTTTTGTTTACTATGACTACTACTACACGAGTATATAGACTTTTTACTATTACTACTACTACAGAAGTACATATACTTTTGTTTACTATTACTACTACTACGGAGGTATATAGACTTTTTTTACTATTACTACTACTACAGAAGTACATATAATTTTGTTAACTATTACTACTACTACACGAGTATATAGACTTTTTTTACTTTTACTATTACTACAGAAGTACATATACTTTTGTTTACTATAACTACTACTACGGAGGTATATAAACTTTTTTTACTCTTACTACTACTACAGAAGTACATATACTTTTGTTTACTATTACTACTACTACGGAGGTATATAGACTTTTTTTACTATTACTACTACTACAGAAGTACATATACTTTTGTTTACTATTACTACTACTACGGAGGTATATAGACTTTTTTTACTATTACCACTACTACAGAAGTACATATACTTTTGTTTACTATTACTACTACTACACGAGTATATAGACTTTTTTTACTATTACTACTACTACGGAGGTACATATACTTTTGTTTACTATTACTACTACTACACGAGTATATAGACTTTTTTTACTATTACTACTACTACAGAAGTACATATACTTTTGTTTACTATTACTACTACTACACGAGTATATAGACTTTTTTTACTATTACTACTACTACAGAAGTACATATACTTTTGTTTACTATTACTACTACTACGGAGGTATATAGACTTTTTTTACTATCACTACTACTGCAGAAGTACATATAATTTTGTTTACTATTACTACTACTACGGAGGTATATAGACTTTTTTTACTATTACTGCTACTACAGAAGTACATATACTTTTGTTTACTATTACTACTACTACACGAGTATATAGTTTTTTTTTACTATTACTACTACTACAGAAGTACATATACTTTTGTTTACTATTACTACTACTACGGAGGTATATAGACTTTTTTTACTATTACTGCTACTACAGAAGTACATATACTTTTGTTTACTATTACTACTACTACACGAGTATATAGTTTTTTTTTACTATTATTTTCTACTACAGAAGTACATATACTTTTGTTTACTATTACTACTACTACACGAGTATATAGACTTTTTTTACTATTACTACTACTACAGAAGTACATATACTTTTGTTTACTATTACTACTACTACACGAGTATATAGACTTTTTTTACTATTACTACTACTACAGAAGTACATATACTTTTGTTTACTATTACTACTACTACGGAGGTATATAGACTTTTTTTACTATCACTACTATTGCAGAAGTACATATACTTTTGTTTACTATTACTACTACTACGGAGGTATATAGACTTTTTTTACTATTACTGCTACTACAGAAGTACATATACTTTTGTTTACTATTACTACTACTACACGAGTATATAGACTTTTTTTACTATCACCACTACTACAGAAGTACATATACTTTTGTGTACTATTACTACTACTACGGAGGTATATAGACTTTTATTACTATTACTACTACTACAGAAGTACATATACTTTTGTTTACTATTACTACTACTACACGAGTATATAGACTTTTTTTACTATTACTACTACTACAGAAGTACATATACTTTTGTTTACTATTACTACTACTACACGAGTATATAGACTTTTTTTACTATTACTACTACTACAGAAGTACATATACTTTTGTTTACTATTACTACTACTACGGAGGTATATAGACTTTTTTTACTATCACTACTATTGCAGAAGTACATATACTTATGTTTACTATTACTACTACTACGGAGGTATATAGACTTTTTTTACTATTACTGCTACTACAGAAGTACATATACTTTTGTTTACTATTACTACTACTACGTGAGTATATAGACTTTTTTTACTATCACTACTACTACAGAAGTACATATACTTTTGTGTACTATTACTACTACTACGGAGGTATATAGACTTTTATTACTATTACTACTACTACAGAAGTACATATACTTTTGTTTACTATTACTACTACTACACGAGTATATAGACTTTTTTTACTATTACTACTACTACAGAAGTACATATACTTTTGTTTACTATTACTACTACTACACGAGTATATACACTTTTTTTACTATTACTACTACTACAGAAGTACATATACTTTTGTTTACTATTACTACTACTACGGAGGTATATAGACTTTTTTTACTATCACTACTATTGCAGAAGTACATATACTTTTGTTTACTATTACTACTACTACGGAGGTATATAGACTTTTTTTACTATTACTGCTACTACAGAAGTACATATACTTTTGTTTACTATTACTACTACTACGTGAGTATATAGACTTTTTTAACTATCACTACTACTACAGAAGTACATATACTTTTGTGTACTATTACTACTACTACGGAGGTATATAGACTTTTATTACTATTACTACTACTACAGAAGTACATATACTTTTGTTTACTATTACTACTACTACACGAGTATATAGACTTTTTTACTATTATTACTACTACAGAAGTACATATACTTTTGTTTACTATTACTACTACTACACGAGTATATGGACTTTTTTTACTATTACTACTACTACAGAAGTACATAAACTTTTGTTTACTATTACTACTACTACGGAGGTATATAGACTTTTTTTACTATTACTACTACTACAGAAGTACATATACTTTTGTTTACTATTACTACTACTACGGAAGTATATAGACTTTTTTTACTATTACCACTAATACAAAAGTACATATACTTTTGTTTACTATTACTAATACTACACGAGTATATAGACTTTTTTTACTATTACTACTACTACAGAAGTACATATACTTTTGTTTACTATTACTACTACTACACGAGAATATAGACTTTTTTTACTATTACTACTACTAGAGAAGTACATAAACTTTTGTTTACTATTACTACTACTACGGAGGTATATAGACTTTTTTTACTATTACTACTACTACAGAAGTACATATACTTTTGTTTACTATAACTACTAATACGGAGGTATATATACTTTATTTACTATAACTACTACTACAGAAGTACATATACTTTTGTTTACTATTACTACTACTACACGAGTATATAGACTTTTTTAACTATTACTACTACTACAGAAGTACATATACTTTTGTTTACTATTACTACTACTACACGAGTATATAGACTTTTTTTACTATTACTACTACTACAGAAGTACATATACTTTTGTTTACTTTTACTACTACTACGGAGGTATATAGACTTTTTTTACTATTACTACTACTACAGAAGTACATATACTTTTGTTTACTATTACTACTACTACGGAGGTATATATACTTTATTTACTATTACTACTACTACAGAAGTACATATACTTTTGTTTACTATTACTACTACTACGGAGGTATATATACTTTATTTACTATTACTACTACTACAGAAGTACATATCCTTTTGTTTACTATTACTACTACTACGGAGGTATATAGACTTTTTTTACTATTACTACTACTACAGAAGTACATATACTTTTGTTTACTTTTACTACTACTACGGAGGTATATAGACTTTTTTTACTATTACTACTACTACAGAAGTACATATACTTTTGTTTACTATTACTACTACTACGGAGGTATATATACTTTTTTTACTATCACTACTACTACAGAAGTACATATACTTTTGTTTACTATTACTACTACTACACGAGTATATAGACTTTTTTTACTATTACTTCTACTACAGAAGTACATATACTTTTGTTTACTATGACTACTACTACACGAGTATATAGACTTTTTTTTACTATTACTAATACTACAGAAGTACATATACTTTTGTTTACTATTACTACTACTACGGAGGTATATAGACTTTTTTTACTATTACTACTACTACAGAAGTACATATAATTTTGTTAACTATTACTACTACTACACGAGTATATAGACTTTTTTTACTTTTACTATTACTACAGAAGTACATATACTTTTGTTTACTATAACTACTACTACGGAGGTATATAAACTTTTTTTACTCTTACTACTACTACAGAAGTACATATACTTTTGTTTACTATTACTACTACTACGGAGGTATATAGACTTTTTTTACTATTACTACTACTACAGAAGTACATATACTTTTGTTTACTATTACTACTACTACGGAGGTATATAGACTTTTTTTACTATTACCACTACAACAGAAGTACATATACTTTTGTTTACTATTACTACTACTACACGAGTATATAGACTTTTTTTACTATTACTACTACTACAGAAGTACATATACTTTTGTTTACTATAACTACTACTACGGAGGTATATACACTTTTTTTACTCTTACTACTACTACAGAAGTACATATACTTTTGTTTACTATTACTACTACTACGGAGGTATATAGACTTTTTTTACTATTACTACTACTACAGAAGTACATATACTTTTGTTTACTTTTACTACTACTACGGAGGTATATAGACTTTTTTTACTATTACTACTGCTACAGAAGTACATATACTTTTGTTTACTATTACTACTACTACGGAGTATACAGACTTTTTTTACTATAACTACTACTACAGAAGTACATATACTTTTGTTTACTATTACTACTACTACGGAGGTATATAGATATTCTTTACTATTACTACTACTACAGAAGAACATATACTTTTGTTTACTATTACTACTACTACGGAGGTATATAGACTTTTTTCACTTTTACTATTACTACAGAAGTACATATACTTTTGTTTACTATAACTACTACTACGGAGGTATATAAACTTTTTTACTCTTACTACTACTACAGAAGTACATATACTTTTGTTTACTATTACTACTACTACAGAAGTACATATACTTTTGTTTACTATTACTACTACTACGGAGGTATATAGACTTTTTTTACTATTACTACTACTACAGAAGTACATATCCTTTTGTTTACTATTACTACTTCTACACGAGTATATAGACTTTTTTTACTATTACTACTACTACAGAAGTACATATACTTTTGTTTACTATAACTACTACAACGGAGGTATATACACTTTTTTTACTCTTACTACTACTACAGAAGTACATATACTTTTGTTTACTATTACTACTACTACGGAGGTATATAGACTTTTTTTACTATTACTACTACTACAGAAGTACATATACTTTTGTTTACTATTACTACTACTACACGAGTATATAGACTTTTTTTACTATTACTACTACTACAGAAGTACATATACTTTTGTTTACTATAACTACTACTACGGAGGTATATACACTTTTTTTACTCTTACTACTACTACAGAAGTACATATACATTTGTTTACTATTACTACTACTACGGAGGTATATAGACTTTTTTTACTATTACTACTACTACAGAAGTACATATACTTTTGTTTACTATTACTACTACTACGGAGGTATATAGACTTTTTTTACTATTACTACTACTACAGAAGTACATATACTTTTGTTTACTATTACTACTAATACGGAGGTATATAGACTTTTTTTACTATTACTACTGCTACAGAAGTACATATACTTTTGTTTACTATTACTACTACTACGGAGGTATATAGATATTCTTTACTATTACTACTACTACAGAAGTACATATACTTTTGTTTACTATTACTACTACTACGGAGGTATATAGACTTTTTTCACTTTAACTATTACTACAGAAGTACATATACTTTTGTTTACTATAACTACTACTACGGAGGTATATAATTTTTTTTACTCTTACTACTACTACAGAAGTACATATACTTTTGTTTACTATTACTACTACTACGGAGGTATATAGACTTTTTTCACTTTTACTATTACTACAGAAGTACATATACTTTTGTTTACTATAACTACTACTACGGAGGTATATAATTTTTTTTACTCTTACTACTACTACAGAAGTACATATACTTTTGTTTACTATTACTACTACTACGGAGGTATATAGACTTTTTTTACTATTACTACTACTATTGAAGTACATATACTTTTGTTTACTATTACTACTACTACGGAGGTATATATACTTTAGTAACTATTACTACTACTACAGAAGTACATATACTTTTGTTTACTATTACTACTACTACGGAGGTATATAGACTTTTTTTACTATTACTACTACTACAGAAGTACATATACTTTTGTTTACTATTACTACTACTACACGAGTATATAGACTTTTTTTACTATTACTACTACTACAGAAGTACATATACTTTTGTTTACTATAACTACTACTACGGAGGTATATACACTTTTTTTACTCTTAGTACTACTACAGAACTACATATACTTTTGTTTACTATTACTACTACTACGGAGGTATATAGACTTTTTTATCTATTACTACTAATACAGAAGTACATATACTTTTGTTTACTTTTACTACTACTACACGAGTATATAGACTTTTTTTACTATTACTACTACTACAGAAGTACATATACTTTTGTTTACTATTACTACTTCTACACGAGTATATAGACTTTTTTTACTATTACTACTACTACAGAAGTACATATACTTTTGTTTACTATTACTACTACTACGGAGGTATATAGACTTTTTTTACTATTACTACTACTACAGAAGTACATATACTTTTGTTGACTATTACTACTACTACGGAGGTATACAGACTTTTTTTACTGTTACTACTACTACAGAAGTACATATAATTTTGTTTACTATTACTACTACTACGGAGGTATATAGAATTTTTTTACTATTACTACTACTACAGAAGTACATATACTTTTGTTTACTATAACTACTACTACGGAGGTATATAGACTTTTTTTACTATTACTACTACTACAGAAGTACATATACTTTTGTTTACTATTACTACTACTACGGAGGTATATAGACTTTTTTAACTATTACTACTACTACAGAAGTACATATACTTTTGTTTACTATTACTACTACTACGGAGGTATATAGACTTTTTTTACTACTACTACAGAAGTACATGGACTTTTGTTTACTATTACTACTACTACGGAGGCATATAGAGTTATTTTACTATTACTACTACTACAGAAGTTCATATACTTTTGTTTACTATTACTACTACTACGGAGGTATATAGACTTTTTTGATTATTACTACTACTACAGAAGTACATATACTTTTGTTTACTTTTACTACTACTACGGAGGTATATAGACTTTTTTTACTATTACTACTACTACAGAAGTACATATACTTTTGTTTACTATTACTACTACTACGGAGGTATATATACTTTTTTTACTATCACTACTACTACAGAAGTACATATACTTTTGTTTACTATTACTACTACTACACGAGTATATAGACTTTTTTTACTATTACTTCTACTACAGAAGTACATATACTTTTGTTTACTATGACTACTACTACACGAGTATATAGACTTTTTTTACTATTACTACTACTACAGAAGTACATATACTTTTGTTTACTATTACTACTACTACGGAGGTATATAGACTTTTTTACTATTACTACTACTACAGAAGTACATATAATTTTGTTAACTATTACTACTACTACACGAGTATATAGACTTTTTTTACTTTTACTATTACTACAGAAGTACATATACTTTTGTTTACTATAACTACTACTACGGAGGTATATAAACTTTTTTTACTCTTACTACTACTACAGAAGTACATATACTTTTGTTTACTATTACCTCTACTACGGAGGTATATAGACTTTTTTTACTATTACTACTACTACAGAAGTACATATACTTTTGTTTACTATTACTACTACTACGGAGGTATATAGACTTTTTTTACTATTACCACTACTACAGAAGTACATATACTTTTGTTTACTATTACTACTACTACACGAGTATATAGACTTTTTTTACTATTACTACTACTACGGAGGTACATATACTTTTGTTTACTATTACTACTACTACACGAGTATATAGACTTTTTTTACTATTACTACTACTACAGAAGTACATATACTTTTGTTTACTATTACTACTACTACGGAGGTATATAGACTTTTTTTACTATCACTACTATTGCAGAAGTACATATACTTTTGTTTACTATTACTACTACTACGGAGGTATATAGACTTTTTTTACTATTACTGCTACTACAGAAGTACATATACTTTTGTTTACTATTACTACTACTACACGAGTATATAGACTTTTTTTACTATCACTACTACTACAGAAGTACATATACTTTTGTGTACTATTACTACTACTACGGAGGTATATAGACTTTTATTACTATTACTACTACTACAGAAGTACATATACTTTTGTTTACTATTACTACTACTACACGAGTATATAGACTTTTTTTACTATTACTACTACTACAGAAGTACATATACTATTGTTTACTATTACTACTACTACACGAGTATATAGACTTTTTTTACTATTACTACTACTACAGAAGTACATATACTTTTGTTTACTATTACTACTACTACGGAGGTATATAGACTTTTTTTACTATCACTACTATTGCAGAAGTACATATACTTTTGTTTAATATTACTACTACTACGGAGGTATATAGACTTTTTTTACTATTACTGCTACTACAGAAGTACATATACTTTTGTTTACTATTACTACTACTACGTGAGTATATAGACTTTTTTTACTATCACTACTACTACAGAAGTACATATACTTTTGTGTACTATTACTACTACTACGGAGGTATATAGACTTTTATTACTATTACTACTACTACAGAAGTACATATACTTTTGTTTACTATTACTACTACTACACGAGTATATAGACTTTTTTACTATTATTACTACTACAGAAGTACATATACTTTTGTTTACTATTACTACTACTACACGAGTATATAGACTTTTTTTACTATTACTACTACTACAGAAGTACATAAACTTTTGTTTACTATTACTACTACTACGGAGGTATATAGACTTTTTTTACTATTACTACTACTACAGAAGTACATATACTTTTGTTTACTATTACTACTACTACGGAAGTATATAGACTTTTTTTACTATTACCACTAATACAAAAGTACATATACTTTTGTTTACTATTACTAATACTACACGAGTATATAGACTTTTTTTACTATTACTACTACTACAGAAGTACATATACTTTTGTTTACTAGTACTACTACTACACGAGTATATAGACTTTTTTTACTATTACTACTACTAGAGAAGTACATAAACTTTTGTTTACTATTACTACTACTACGGAGGTATATAGACTTTTTTTACTATTACTACTACTACAGA
This sequence comes from Rhyacophila brunnea, assembly GCF_057557595.1. Taxonomy (NCBI): domain Eukaryota; kingdom Metazoa; phylum Arthropoda; class Insecta; order Trichoptera; family Rhyacophilidae; genus Rhyacophila; species Rhyacophila brunnea. Next base: position 73,766 of record NW_028232907.1, read on the forward strand.
AGTACATATACTTTTGTTTACTATAACTACTACTACGGAGGTATATATACTTTATTTACTATAACTACTACTACAGAAGTACATATACTTTTGTTTACTATTACTACTACTACACGAGTATATAGACTTTTTTAACTATTACTACTACTACAGAAGTACATATACTTTTGTTTACTATTACTACTACTACACGAGTATATAGACTTTTTTTACTATTACTACTACTACAGAAGTACATATACTTTTGTTTACTTTTACTACTACTACGGAGGTATATAGACTTTTTTTACTATTACTACTACTACAGAAGTACATATACTTTTGTTTACTATTACTACTACTACGTAGGTATATATACTTTATTTACTATTACTACTACTACAGAAGTACATATACTTTTGTTTACTATTACTACTACTACGGAGGTATATATACTTTATTTACTATTACTACTACTACAGAAGTACATATCCTTTTGTTTACTATTACTACTACTACGGAGGTATATAGACTTTTTTTACTATTACTACTACTACAGAAGTACATATACTTTTGTTTACTTTTACTACTACTACGGAGGTATATAGACTTTTTTTACTATTACTACTACTACAGAAGTACATATACTTTTGTTTACTATTACTACTACTACGGAGGTATATATACTTTTTTTACTATCACTACTACTACAGAAGTACATATACTTTTGTTTACTATTACTACTACTACACGAGTATATAGACTTTTTTTACTATTACTTCTACTACAGAAGTACATATACTTTTGTTTACTATGACTACTACTACACGAGTATATAGACTTTTTTTACTATTACTAATACTACAGAAGTACATATACTTTTGTTTACTATTACTACTACTACGGAGGTATATAGACTTTTTTTACTATTACTACTACTACAGAAGTACATATAATTTTGTTAACTATTACTACTACTACACGAGTATATAGACTTTTTTTACTTTTACTATTACTACAGAAGTACATATACTTTTGTTTACTATAACTACTACTACGGAGGTATATAAACTTTTTTTACTCTTACTACTACTACAGAAGTACATATACTTTTGTTTACTATTACTACTACTACGGAGGTATATAGACTTTTTTTACTATTACTACTACTACAGAAGTACATATACTTTTGTTTACTATTACTACTACTACGGAGGTATATAGACTTTTTTTACTATTACCACTACAACAGAAGTACATATACTTTTGTTTACTATTACTACTACTACACGAGTATATAGACTAGACTTTTTTTACTTTTACTATTACTACAGAAGTACATATACTTTTGTTTACTATAACTACTACTACGGAGGTATATAAACTTTTTTTACTCTTACTACTACTACAGAAGTACATATACTTTTGTTTACTATTACTACTACTACGGATGTATATAGACTTTTTTTACTATTACTACTACTACAGAAGTACATATACTTTTGTTTACTATTACTACTACTACGGAGGTATATAGACTTTTTTTACTATTACTACTACTACAGAAGTACATATACTTTTGTTTACTATAACTACTACTACGGAGGTATATACACTTTTTTTACTCTTACTTTTACTACAGAAGTACATATACTTTTGTTTACTATTACTACTACTACGGAGGTATATAGACTTTTTTTACTATTACTACTACTACAGAAGTACATATACTTTTGTTTACTTTTACTACTACTACGGAGGTATATAGACTTTTTTTACTATTACTACTACTACAGAAGTACATATACTTTTGTTTACTTTTACTACTACTACGGAGGTATATAGACTTTTTTTACTATTACTACTGCTACAGAAGTACATATACTTTTGTTTACTATTACTACTACTACGGAGTATACAGACTTTTTTTACTATAACTACTACTACAGAAGTACATATACTTTTGTTTACTATTACTACTACTACGGAGGTATATAGATATTCTTTACTATTACTACTACTACAGAAGAACATATACTTTTGTTTACTATTACTACTACTACGGAGGTATATGGACTTTTTTCACTTTTACTATTACTACAGAAGTACATATACTTTTGTTTACTATAACTACTACTACGGAGGTATATAAACTTTTTTACCCTTACTACTACTACAGAAGTACATATACTTTTGTTTACTATTACTACTACTACGGAGGTATATAGACTTTTTTTACTATTACTACTACTACAGAAGTACATATACTTTTGTTTACTATTACTACTACTACGGAGGTATATATACTTTATTTACTATTACTACTACTACAGAAGTACATATACTTTTGTTTACTATTACTACTACTACGGAGGTATATAGACTTTTTTTACTATTACTACTACTACAGAAGTACATATCCTTTTGTTTACTATTACTACTTCTACACGAGTATATAGACTTTTTTTACTATTACTACTACTACAGAAGTACATATACTTTTGTTTACTATAACTACTACTACGGAGGTATATACACTTTTTTTACTCTTACTACTACTACAGAAGTACATATACTTTTGTTTACTATTACTACTACTACGGAGGTATATAGACTTTTTTTACTATTACTACTACTACAGAAGTACATATACTTTTGTTTACTATTACTACTACTACACGAGTATATAGACTTTTTTTACTATTACTACTACTACAGAAGTACATATACTTTTGTTTACTATAACTACTACTACGGAGGTATATACACTTTTTTTACTCTTACTACTACTACAGAAGTACATATACATTTGTTTACTATTACTACTACTACGGAGGTATATAGACTTTTTTTACTATTACTACTACTACAGAAGTACATATACTTTTGTTTACTATTACTACTACTACGGAGGTATATAGACTTTTTTTACTATTACTACTACTACAGAAGTACATATACTTTTGTTTACTATTACTACTAATACGGAGGTATATAGACTTTTTTTACTATTACTACTGCTACAGAAGTACATATACTTTTGTTTACTATTACTACTACTACGGAGGTATATAGATATTCTTTACTATTACTACTACTACAGAAGTACATATACTTTTGTTTACTATTACTACTACTACGGAGGTATATAGACTTTTTTCACTTTTACTATTACTACAGAAGTACATATACTTTTGTTTACTATAACTACTACTACGGAGGTATATAATTTTTTTTACTCTTACTACTACTACAGAAGTACATATACTTTTGTTTACTATTACTACTACTACGGAGGTATATAGACTTTTTTCACTTTTACTATTACTACAGAAGTACATATACTTTTGTTTACTATAACTACTACTACGGAGGTATATAATTTTTTTTACTCTTACTACTACTACAGAAGTACATATACTTTTGTTTACTATTACTACTACTACGGAGGTATATAGACTTTTTTTACTATTACTACTACTATTGAAGTACATATACTTTTGTTTACTATTACTACTACTACGGAGGTATATATACTTTAGTAACTATTACTACTACTACAGAAGTACATATACTTTTGTTTACTATTACTACTACTACGGAGGTATATAGACTTTTTTTACTATTACTACTACTACAGAAGTACATATACTTTTGTTTACTATTACTACTACTACACGAGTATATAGACTTTTTTTACTATTACTACTACTACAGAAGTACATATACTTTTGTTTACTATAACTACTACTACGGAGGTATATACACTTTTTTACTCTTACTACTACTACAGAACTACATATACTTTTGTTTACTATTACTACTACTACGGAGGTATATAGACTTTTTTATCTATTACTACTACTACAGAAGTACATATACTTTTGTTTACTTTTACTACTACTACACGAGTATATAGACTTTTTTTACTATTACTACTACTACAGAAGTACATATACTTTTGTTTACTATTACTACTTCTACACGAGTATATAGACTTTTTTTACTATTACTACTACTACAGAAGTACATATACTTTTGTTTACTATTACTACTACTACGGAGGTATATAGACTTTTTTTACTATTACTACTACTACAGAAGTACATATACTTTTGTTGACTATTACTACTACTACGGAGGTATACAGACTTTTTTTACTGTTACTACTACTACAGAAGTACATAAACTTTTGTTTACTATTACTACTACTACGGAGGTATATAGAATTTTTTTACTATTACTACTACTACAGAAGTACATATACTTTTGTTTACTATTAATACTACTACGGAGGTATATAGACTTTTTTTTACTATTACTACTACTACAGAAGTACATATACTTTTGTTTACTATTACTACTACTACGGAGGTATATAGACTTTTTTTACTATTACTACTACTACAGAAGTACATATACTTTTGTTTACTATTACTACTACTACGGAGGTATATAGACTTTTTTTACTATTACTACTACTACAGAAGTACATATACTTTTGTTTACTATTACTGCTACTACACGAGTATATAGACTTTTTTTACTATTACTACTACTACAGAAGTACATATACTTTTGTTTACTATTACTACTACTACACGAGTATATAGACTTTTTTTACTATTACGACTACTACAGAAGTATATATATTTTGTTTACTATTACTACTACTACGGAGGTATACAGACTTTTTTTACTATTACTACTACTACAGAAGTACATATACTTTTGTTTACTATTACTACTACTACGGAGGTATATAGACTTTTTTTACTATCACTACTACTGCAGAAGTACATATACTTTTGTTTACTATTACTACTACTACGGAGGTATATAGACTTTTTTTACTATTACTACTACTACAGAAGTACATATACTTTTGTTTACTATTACTACTACTACGGAGGTATATAGACTTTTTTTACTATCACTACTACTGCAGAAGTACATATACTTTTGTTTACTATTACTACTACTACGGATGTATATAGACTTTTTTTACTATTACTACTACTACAGAAGTACATATACTTTTGTTTACTATTACTACTACTACGGAGGTATATAGACTTTTTTTACTATTACTACTACTACAGAAGTACATATACTTTTGTTTACTATTACTACTACTACGGATGTATATAGACTTTTTTTACTATTACTACTACTACAGAAGTACATATACTTTTGTTTACTATTACTTCTACTACGGAGGTACCTATACTTTATTTACTATTACTACTACTACCGAAGTACATATACTTTTGTTTACTATTACTACTACTACGGAGGCATACAGACTTTTTTTACTATTACTACTACTACAGAAGTACATATAATTTTGTATACTATTACTACTACTACGGAAGTATATATAATTTATTTACTATTACTACTACAACAGAAGTACATATACTTTTGTTTACTATTACTACTACTACGGAGGTATATATACTTTATTTACTATTACTACTACTACAGAAGTACATATACTTTTGTTTACTATTACTACTACTACGGAGGTATATAGACTTTTTTTACTATTACTACTACTACAGAAGTACATATCCTTTTGTTTACTATTACTACTTCTACACGAGTATATAGACTTTTTTACTATTACTACTACTACAGAAGTACATATACTTTTGTTTACTATTACTACTACTACGGAGGTATATAGACTTTTTTTACTATTACTACTACTACAGAAGTACATATACTTTTGTTTACTATTACTACTACTACGGAGGTATATATACTTTATTTACTATAACTACTACTACAGAAGTACATATACTTTTGTTTACTATTACTACTACTACGGAGGTATATATACTTTATTTACTATTACTACTACTACAGAAGTACATATACTTTTGTTTACTAATACTACTACTACGGAGGTATATAGACTTTTTTTACTATTACTACTACTACAGAAGTACATATACTTTTGTTTACTATTACTACTACTACGGAGGTATATAGACTTTTTTTACTATTACTACTACTACAGAAGTACATATACTTTTGTTTACTATTACTGCTACTACACGAGTATATAGACTTTTTTTACTATTACTACTACTACAGAAGTACATATACTTTTGTTTACTATTACTACTACTACAGAAGTACATATACTTTTGTTTACTATTACTACTACTACGGAGGTATATAGACTTTTTTAACTATTACTACTACTACAGAAGTACATATACTTTTGTTTACTATTACTACTACTACGGAGGTATATAGACTTTTTTTACTATTACTACTACTACAGAAGTACATATACTTTTGTTTACTATTACTGCTACTACACGAGTATATAAACTTTTTTTACTATTACTACTACTACAGAAGTACATATACTTTTGTTTACTATTACTACTACTACGGAGGTATATAGACTTTTTTTACTATCACTACTACTGCAGAAGTACATAAACTTTTGTTTACTATTACTACTACTACGGAGGTATATAGACTTTTTTTACTATCACTACAACTGCAGAAGTACATATACTTTTGTTTACTATTACTACTACTACGGAGGTATATAGACTTTTTTTACTATTACTACTACTACAGAAGTACATATACTTTTGTTTACTATTACTACTACTACACGAGTAAATAGACTTTTTTTACTATTACTACTACTACAGAAGTACATATACTTTTGTTTACTATTACTACTACTACACGAGTATATAGACTTTTTTTACTATTACTACTACTACAGAAGTACATATACTTTTGTTTACTATTACTACTACTACACGAGTATACAAACTTTTTTTACTATTACTACTACTACAGAAGTATATATATTTTGTTTACTATTACTACTACTACGGAGGTATACAGACTTTTTTTACTATTACTACTACTACAGAAGTACATATACTTTTGTTTACTATAATTACTACTACGGAGGTATATAGACTTTTTTTACTATCACTACTACTGCAGAAGTACATATACTTTTGTTTACTATTACTACTACTACACGAGTATATAAACTTTTTTTACTATTACTACTACTACAGAAGTACATATACTTTTGTTTACTATTACTACTACTACGGAGGTATATAGACTTTTTTTACTATCACTACTACTGCAGAAGTACATATACTTTTGTTTACTATTACTACTACTACGGAGGTATATAGACTTTTTTTACTATCACTACTACTGCAGAAGTACATATACTTTTGTTTACTATTACTACTACTACGGAGGTATATAGACTTTTTTTACTATTACTACTACTACAGAAGTACATATACTTTTGTTTACTATTACTACTACTACGGAGGTATATATACTTTATTTACTATAACTACTACTACAGAAGTACATATACTTTTGTTTACTATTACTACTACTACGGAGGTATATAGACTTTTTTTACTATTACTACTACTACAGAAGTACATATACTTTTGTTTACTATTACTACTACTACGGAGGTATATAGACTTTTTTTTACTATTACTACTACTACAGAAGTACATATACTTTTGTTTACTATTACTACTACTACACGAGTATATAGACTTTTTTACTATTACTATTACTACAGAAGTACATATACTTTTGTTTACTATTACTACTACTACGGAGGTATATAGACTTTTTTTACTATTACTACTACTACAGAAGTACATATACTTTTGTTTACTATTACTACTACTACGGATGTATATAGACTTTTTTTACTATTACTACTACTACAGAAGCACATATACTTTTGTTTAGGTTGAGGTATATAGACTTTTTTTACTATCACTACTACTGCAGAAGTACATATACTTTTGTTTACTATTACTACTACTACGGAGGTATATAGACTTTTTTTACTATCACTACTACTGCAGAAGTACATATACTTTTGTTTACTATTACTACTACTACGGAGGTATATAGACTTTTTTTACTATTACTACTACTACAGAAGTACATATACTTTTGTTTACTATTACTACTACTACGGAGGTATATAGACTTTTTTTTACTATTACTACTACTACAGAAGTACATATACTTTTGTTTACTATTACTACTACTACACGAGTATATAGACTTTTTTACTATTACTATTACTACAGAAGTACATATACTTTTGTTTACTATTACTACTACTACGGAGGTATATAGACTTTTTTTACTATTACTACTACTACAGAAGTACATATACTTTTGTTTACTATTACTACTACTACGGAGGTATAAAGACTTTTTTTACTATCACTACTACTGCAGAAGTACATATACTTTTGTTTACTATTACTACTACTACGGATGTATATAGACTTTTTTTACTATTACTACTACTACAGAAGTACATATACTTTTGTTTACTATTACTACTTCTACGGAGGTATATAGACTTTTTTTACTATTACTACTACTACAGAAGTACATATACTTTTGTTTACTATTACTACTACTACGGATGTATATAGACTTTTTTTACTATTACTACTACTACAGAAGAACATATACTTTTGTTTACTATTACTTCTACAACGGAGGTATCTATACTTTATTTACTATTACTACTACTACCGAAGTACATATACATTTGTTTACTATTACTACTACTACGGAGGTATATCGACTTTTTTTACTATTACTACTTCTACAGAATAACATATAATTTTGTTAACTATTACTACTACTACGGAGGTATACAGACTTTTTTTACTATTACTTCTACTACAGAAGTACATATACTTTTGTATACTATTACTACTACTACGGAAGTATATATACTTTATTTACTATTACTACTACTACAGAAGTACATATACTTTTGTTTACTATTACTACTACTACGGAGGTATATAGACTTTTTTTACTATTACTACTACTACAGAAGTACATATACTTTTGTTTACTATTACTACTACTACAGAAAAATATATACTTTTGTTTACTATTACTACTACTACACGAGTATATAGACTTTTTTAACTATTACTACTACTACAGAAGTACATATACTTTTGTTTACTATTACTACTACTACACGAGTATATAGACTTTTTTACTATTACTACTACTACAGAAGTACATATACTTTTGTTTACTATTACTACTACTACGGAGGTATATATACTTTATTCACTATAACTACTACTACAGAAATTCATATACTTTTGTTTACTATTACTACTACTACGGAGGTATATATACTTTATTTACTATTACTACTACTACAGAAGTACATATACTTTTGTTTACTATTACTACTACTACGGAGGTATATATATACTTTATTTACTATTACTACTACTACAGAAGTACATATACTTTTGTTTACTATTACTACTACTACGGAGGTATATATACTTTATTTACTATTACTACTACTACAAAAGTACATATACTTTTGTTTACTATTACTACTACTACGGAGGTATATAGACTTTTTTTACTATTACTACTACTACAGAAGTACATATACTTTTGTTTACTATTACTACTACTACGGAGGTATATAGACTTTTTTTACTATTACTACTACTACAGAAGTACATATACTTTTGTTTACTATTACTGCTACTACACGAGTATATAAACTTTTTTTACTATTACTACTACTACAGAAGTACATATACTTTTGTTTACTATTACTACTACTACGGAGGTATATAGACTTTTTTTACTATCACTACTTCTGCAGAAGTACATATTCTTTTGTGTACTATTACTACTACTACGGAGGTATATAGACTTTTTTTACTATCACTACTACTGCAGAAGTACATATACTTTTGTTTACTATTACTACTACTACGGAGGTATATAGACTTTTTTTACTATCACTACTACTGCAGAAGTACATATACTTTTGTTTACTATAACTACTACTACGGAGGTATATAGACTTTTTTTACTATTACTACTACTACAGAAGTACATATACTTTTGTTTACTATTACTACTACTACGGAGGTATATAGACTTTTTTTTACTATTACTACTACTACAGAAGTACATATACTTTTGTTTACTATTACTACTACTACACGAGTATATAGACTTTTTTACTATTACTATTACTACAGAAGTACATATACTTTTGTTTACTATTACTACTACTACGGAGGTATATAGACTTTTTTTACTATTACTACTACTCCAGAAGTACATATACTTTTGTTTACTATTACTACTACTACGGAGGTATAAAGACTTTTTTTACTATCACTACTACTGCAGAAGTACATATACTTTTGTTTACTATTACTACTACTACGGATGTATATAGACTTTTTTTACTATTACTACTACTACAGAAGTACATATACTTTTGTTTACTATTACTACTTCTACGGAGGTATATAGACTTTTTTTACTATTACTACTACTACAGAAGTACATATACTTTTGTTTACTATTACTACTACTACGGATGTATATAGACTTTTTTTACTATTACTACTACTACAGAAGAACATATACTTTTGTTTACTATTACTTCTACAACGGAGGTATCTATACTTTATTTACTATTACTACTACTACCGAAGTACATATACATTTGTTTACTATTACTACTACTACGGAGGTATATCGACTTTTTTTACTATTACTACTTCTACAGAATAACATATAATTTTGTTAACTATTACTACTACTACGGAGGTATACAGACTTTTTTTACTATTACTTCTACTACAGAAGTACATATACTTTTGTATACTATTACTACTACTACGGAAGTATATATACTTTATTTACTATTACTACTACTACAGAAGTACATATACTTTTGTTTACTATTACTACTACTACGGAGGTATATAGACTTTTTTTACTATTACTACTAATACAGAAGTACATATACTTTTGTTTACTATTACTACTACTACAGAAGTATATATACTTTTGTTTACTATTACTACTACTACACGAGTATATAGACTTTTTTAACTATTACTACTACTACAGAAGTACATATACTTTTGTTTACTATTACTACTACTACACGAGTATATAGACTTTTTTACTATTACTACTACTACAGAAGTACATATACTTTTGTTTACTATTACTACTACTACGGAGGTATATATACTTTATTTACTATAACTACTACTACAGAAGTACATATACTTTTGTTTACTATTACTACTACTACGGAGGTATATATACTTTATTTACTATTACTACTACTACAGAAGTACATATACTTTTGTTTACTATTACTACTACTACGGAGGTATATATATACTTTATTTACTATTACTACTACTACAGAAGTACATATACTTTTGTTTACTATTACTACTACTACGGAGGTATATATACTTTATTTACTATTACTACTACTACAAAAGTACATATACTTTTGTTTACTATTACTACTACTACGGAGGTATATAGACTTTTTTTACTATTACTACTACTACAGAAGTACATATACTTTTGTTTACTATTACTACTACTACGGAGGTATATAGACTTTTTTTACTATTACTACTACTACAGAAGTACATATACTTTTGTTTACTATTACTGCTACTACACGAGTATATAAACTTTTTTTACTATTACTACTACTACAGAAGTACATATACTTTTGTTTACTATTACTACTACTACGGAGGTATATAGACTTTTTTTACTATCACTACTTCTGCAGAAGTACATATTCTTTTGTGTACTATTACTACTACTACGGAGGTATATAGACTTTTTTTACTATCACTACTACTGCAGAAGTACATATACTTTTGTTTACTATTACTACTACTACGGAGGTATATAGACTTTTTTTACTATCACTACTACTGCAGAAGTACATATACTTTTGTTTACTATAACTACTACTACGGATGTATATAGACTTTTTTTACTATTACTACTACTACAGAAGTACATATACTTTTGTTTACTATTACTACTTCTACGGAGGTATATAGACTTTTTTTACTATTACTACTACTACAGAAGTACATATACTTTTGTTTACTATTACTACTACTACGGAGGTATATAGACTTTTTTTACTATTACTACTACTACAGAAGTACATATACTTTTGTTTACTATTACTACAACTACGGATGTATATAGACTTTTTTTACTATTACTACTACTACAGAAGTACATATACTTTTGTTTACTATTACTTCTACAACGGAGGTATCTATACTTTATTTACTATTACTACTACTACCGAAGTACATATACTTTTGTTTACTATTACTACTACTACGGAGGTATATAGACTTTTTTTACTATTACTACTTCTACAGAATAACATATAATTTTGTTTACTATTACTACTACTACGGAGGTATACAGACTTTTTTTACTATTACTACTACTACAGAAGTACATATACTTTTGTATACTATTACTACTACTACGGAAGTATATATACTTTATTTACTATTACTACTACTACAGAAGTACATATACTTTTGTTTACTATTACTACTACTACGGAGGTATATAGACTTTTTTTACTATTACTACTACTACAGAAGTACATATACTTTTGTTTACTATTACTACTACTACAGAAGTACATATACTTTTGTTTACTATTACTACTACTACACGAGTATATAGACTTTTTTTACTATTACTACTACTACAGAAGTACATATACTTTTGTTTACTATTACTACTACTACGGAGGTATATATTCTTTATTTACTATAACTACTACTACAGAAGTACATATACTTTTGTTTACTATTACTACTACTACGGAGGTATATATACTTTATTTACTATTACTACTACTACAGAAGTACATATACTTTTGTTTACTATTACTACTATTACGGAGGTATATAGACTTTATTTACTATTACTACTACTACAGAAGTACATATACTTTTTTTTACTTTTACTACTACTACGGAGGTATATAGACTTTTTTTACTATTACTACTACTACAGAAGTACATATACTTTTGTTTACTATTACTACTACTACGGAGGTATATAGACTTTTTTTACTATCACTACTACTACAGAAGTACATATACTTTTGTTTACTATTACTACTACTACGGAGGTATATAGACTTTTTTTACTATTACTACTACTACGGAGGTATATAGACTTTTTTTACTATTACTACTCCTACAGAAGTACATATACTTTTGTTTACTATTACTAGTACTACAGAAGTACATATACTTTTGTTTACTATTACTACTACTACACGAGTATATAGACTTTTTTAACTATTACTACTACTACAGAAGTACATATACTTTTGTTTACTATTACTACTACTACAGAAGTACATATACTTTTGTTTACTATTACTACTACTACACGAGTATATAGACTTTTTTACTATTACTACTACTACAGAAGTACATATACTTTTGTTTACTATTACTACTACTACGGAGGTATATAAACTTTTTTTACTATTACTACTACTACAGAAGTACATATACTTTTTTTTACTATTACTACTACTACGGAGGTATATATACTTTATTTACTATAACTACTACTACAGAAGTACATATACTTTTGTTTACTATTACTACTACTACGGAGGTATACAGACTTTTTTTACTATTACTACTACTACAGAAGTACATATACTTTTGTATACTATTACTACTACTACGGAAGTATATATACTTTATTTACTATTACTACTACTACAGAAGTACATATACTTTTGTTTACTATTACTACTACTACGGAGGTATATAGACTTTTTTTACTATTACTACTACTACAGAAGTACATAAACTTTTGTTTACTATTACTACTACTACAGAAGTACATATACTTTTGTTTACTATTACTACTACTACACGAGTATATAGACTTTTTTACTATTACTACTACTACAGAAGTACATATACTTTTGTTTACTATTACTACTACTACGGAGGTATATAGACTTTTTTTTACTATTACTACTACTAAAGAAGTACATATACTTTTGTTTACTATTACTACTACTACGGAGGTATATATACGTTATTTACTATAACTACTACTACAGAAGTACATATACTTTTGTTTACTATTACTACTACTACGGAGGTTTATATACTTTATTTACTATTACTACTACTACAGAAGTACATATACTTTTGTTTACTATTACTACTACTACGGAGGTATATAGACTTTTTTTACTATTACTACTACTACAGAAGTACATATACTTTTGTTTACTATTACTACTACTACGGAGGTATATAGACTTTTTTTACTATTACTACTACTACAGAAGTACATATACTTTTGTTTACTATTACTGCTACTACACGAGTATATAGACTTTTTTTACTACTACTACTACAGAAGTACATATACTTTTGTTTACTATTACTACTAATACACGAGTATATAGACTTTTTTTACTATTACTACTACTACAGAAGTACATATACTTTTGTTTACTATTACTACTACTACGGAGGTATATAGACTTTTTTTACTATTACTACTACTACAGAAGTACATATACTTTTGTTTACTATTACTACTACTACGGAGGTATATAGACTTTTTTTACTATTACTACTACTACAGAAGTACATATACTTTTGTTTACTATTACTACTACTACGGAGGTATATAGACTTTTTTTTACTATTACTACTACTACAGAAGTACATATACTTTTGTTTACTATTACTACTACTACACGAGTATATAGACTTTTTTACTATTACTATTATTACAGAAGTACATATACTTTTGTTTACTATTACTACTACTACGGAGGTATATAGACTTTTTTTACTATTACTACTACTACAGAAGTACATATACTTTTGTTTACTATTACTACTACTACGGAGGTATAAAGACTTTTTTTACTATCACTACTACTGCAGAAGTACATATACTTTTGTTTACTATTACTACTACTACGGATGTATATAGACTTTTTTTACTATTACTACTACTACAGAAGTACATATACTTTTGTTTACTATTACTACTTCTACGGAGGTATATAGACTTTTTTTACTCTTACTACTACTACAGAACTACATATACTTTTGTTTACCATTACTACTACTACGGAGGTATATAGACTTTTTTTACTAATACTACTACTACAGAAGTACATATACTTTTGTTTACTATTACTACTACTACACGAGTATATAGACTTTTTTTACTATTACTACTACTACAGAAGTACATATACTTTTGTTTACTATTACTGCTACTACACGAGTATATAAACTTTTTTTACTATTACTACTACTACAGAAGTACATATACTTTTGTTTACTATTACTACTACTACGGAGGTATATAGACTTTTTTTACTATCACTACTTCTGCAGAAGTACATATTCTTTTGTGTACTATTACTACTACTACAGAAGTACATATACTTTTGTTTACTATTACTACTACTACAGAAGTATATATACTTTTGTTTACTATTACTACTACTACACGAGTATATAGACTTTTTTAACTATTACTACTACTACAGAAGTACATATACTTTTGTTTACTATTACTACTACTACACGAGTATATAGACTTTTTTACTATTACTACTACTACAGAAGTACATATACTTTTGTTTACTATTACTACTACTACGGAGGTATATATACTTTATTTACTATAACTACTACTACAGAAGTACATATACTTTTGTTTACTATTACTACTACTACGGAGGTATATATACTTTATTTACTATTACTACTACTACAGAAGTACATATACTTTTGTTTACTATTACTACTACTACGGAGGTATATATATACTTTATTTACTATTACTACTACTACAGAAGTACATATACTTTTGTTTACTATTACTACTACTACGGAGGTATATATACTTTATTTACTATTACTACTACTACAAAAGTACATATACTTTTGTTTACTATTACTACTACTACGGAGGTATATAGACTTTTTTTACTATTACTACTACTACAGAAGTACATATACTTTTGTTTACTATTACTACTACTACGGAGGTATATAGACTTTTTTTACTATTACTACTACTACAGAAGTACATATACTTTTGTTTACTATTACTGCTACTACACGAGTATATAAACTTTTTTTACTATTACTACTACTACAGAAGTACATATACTTTTGTTTACTATTACTACTACTACGGAGGTATATAGACTTTTTTTACTATCACTACTTCTGCAGAAGTACATATTCTTTTGTGTACTATTACTACTACTACGGAGGTATATAGACTTTTTTTACTATCACTACTACTGCAGAAGTACATATACTTTTGTTTACTATTACTACTACTACGGAGGTATATAGACTTTTTTTACTATCACTACTACTGCAGAAGTACATATACTTTTGTTTACTATAACTACTACTACGGATGTATATAGACTTTTTTTACTATTACTACTACTACAGAAGTACATATACTTTTGTTTACTATTACTACTTCTACGGAGGTATATAGACTTTTTTTTACTATTACTACTACTACAGAAGTACATATACTTTTGTTTACTATTACTACTACTACACGAGTATATAGACTTTTTTACTATTACTATTACTACAGAAGAACATATACTTTTGTTTACTATTACTACTACTACGGAGGTATATAGACTTTTTTTACTATTACTACTACTCCAGAAGTACATATACTTTTGTTTACTATTACTACTACTAAGGAGGTATAAAGACTTTTTTTACTATCACTACTACTGCAGAAGTACATATACTTTTGTTTACTATTACTACTACTACGGATGTATATAGACTTTTTTTACTATTACTACTACTACAGAAGTACATATACTTTTGTTTACTATTACTACTACTACGGAGGTATATAGACTTTTTTTACTATTACTACTACTACAGAAGTACATATACTTTTGTTTACTATTACTACAACTACGGATGTATATAGACTTTTTTTACTATTACTACTACTACAGAAGTACATATACTTTTGTTTACTATTACTTCTACAACGGAGGTATCTATACTTTATTTACTATTACTACTACTACCGAAGTACATATACTTTTGTTTACTATTACTACTACTACGGAGGTATATAGACTTTTTTTACTATTACTACTTCTACAGAATAACATATAATTTTGTTTACTATTACTACTACTACGGAGGTATACAGACTTTTTTTACTATTACTACTACTACAGAAGTACATATACTTTTGTATACTATTACTACTACTACGGAAGTATATATACTTTATTTACTATTACTACTACTACAGAAGTACATATACTTTTGTTTACTATTACTACTACTACGGAGGTATATAGACTTTTTTTACTATTACTACTACTACAGAAGTACATATACTTTTGTTTACTATTACTACTACTACAGAAGTACATATACTTTTGTTTACTATTACTACTACTACACGAGTATATAGACTTTTTTTACTATTACTACTACTACAGAAGTACATATACTTTTGTTTACTATTACTACTACTACGGAGGTATATATTCTTTATTTACTATAACTACTACTACAGAAGTACATATACTTTTGTTTACTATTACTACTACTACGGAGGTATATATACTTTATTTACTATTACTACTACTACAGAAGTACATATACTTTTGTTTACTATTACTACTATTACGGAGGTATATAGACTTTATTTACTATTACTACTACTACAGAAGTACATATACTTTTTTTTACTTTTACTACTACTACGGAGGTATATAGACTTTTTTTACTATTACTACTACTACAGAAGTACATATACTTTTGTTTACTATTACTACTACTACGGAGGTATATAGACTTTTTTTACTATCACTACTACTACAGAAGTACATATACTTTTGTTTACTATTACTACTACTACGGAGGTATATAGACTTTTTTTACTATTACTACTACTACGGAGGTATATAGACTTTTTTTACTATTACTACTCCTACAGAAGTACATATACTTTTGTTTACTATTACTAGTACTACAGAAGTACATATACTTTTGTTTACTATTACTACTACTACACGAGTATATAGACTTTTTTAACTATTACTACTACTACAGAAGTACATATACTTTTGTTTACTATTACTACTACTACAGAAGTACATATACTTTTGTTTACTATTACTACTACTACACGAGTATATAGACTTTTTTACTATTACTACTACTACAGAAGTACATATACTTTTGTTTACTATTACTACTACTACGGAGGTATATAAACTTTTTTTACTATTACTACTACTACAGAAGTACATATACTTTTTTTTACTATTACTACTACTACGGAGGTATATATACTTTATTTACTATAACTACTACTACAGAAGTACATATACTTTTGTTTACTATTACTACTACTACGGAGGTATACAGACTTTTTTTACTATTACTACTACTACAGAAGTACATATACTTTTGTATACTATTACTACTACTACGGAAGTATATATACTTTATTTACTATTACTACTACTACAGAAGTACATATACTTTTGTTTACTATTACTACTACTACGGAGGTATATAGACTTTTTTTACTATTACTACTACTACAGAAGTACATAAACTTTTGTTTACTATTACTACTACTACAGAAGTACATATACTTTTGTTTACTATTACTACTACTACACGAGTATATAGACTTTTTTACTATTACTACTACTACAGAAGTACATATACTTTTGTTTACTATTACTACTACTACGGAGGTATATAGACTTTTTTTTACTATTACTACTACTAAAGAAGTACATATACTTTTGTTTACTATTACTACTACTACGGAGGTATATATACGTTATTTACTATAACTACTACTACAGAAGTACATATACTTTTGTTTACTATTACTACTACTACGGAGGTTTATATACTTTATTTACTATTACTACTACTACAGAAGTACATATACTTTTGTTTACTATTACTACTACTACGGAGGTATATAGACTTTTTTTACTATTACTACTACTACAGAAGTACATATACTTTTGTTTACTATTACTACTACTACGGAGGTATATAGACTTTTTTTACTATTACTACTACTACAGAAGTACATATACTTTTGTTTACTATTACTGCTACTACACGAGTATATAGACTTTTTTTACTACTACTACTACAGAAGTACATATACTTTTGTTTACTATTACTACTAATACACGAGTATATAGACTTTTTTTACTATTACTACTACTACAGAAGTACATATACTTTTGTTTACTATTACTACTACTACGGAGGTATATAGACTTTTTTTACTATTACTACTACTACAGAAGTACATATACTTTTGTTTACTATTACTACTACTACGGAGGTATATAGACTTTTTTTACTATTACTACTACTACAGAAGTACATATACTTTTGTTTACTATTACTACTACTACGGAGGTATATAGACTTTTTTTTACTATTACTACTACTACAGAAGTACATATACTTTTGTTTACTATTACTACTACTACACGAGTATATAGACTTTTTTACTATTACTATTATTACAGAAGTACATATACTTTTGTTTACTATTACTACTACTACGGAGGTATATAGACTTTTTTTACTATTACTACTACTACAGAAGTACATATACTTTTGTTTACTATTACTACTACTACGGAGGTATAAAGACTTTTTTTACTATCACTACTACTGCAGAAGTACATATACTTTTGTTTACTATTACTACTACTACGGATGTATATAGACTTTTTTTACTATTACTACTACTACAGAAGTACATATACTTTTGTTTACTATTACTACTTCTACGGAGGTATATAGACTTTTTTTACTCTTACTACTACTACAGAACTACATATACTTTTGTTTACCATTACTACTACTACGGAGGTATATAGACTTTTTTTACTAATACTACTACTACAGAAGTACATATACTTTTGTTTACTATTACTACTACTACACGAGTATATAGACTTTTTTTACTATTACTACTACTACAGAAGTACATATACTTTTGTTTACTATTACTGCTACTACACGAGTATATAAACTTTTTTTACTATTACTACTACTACAGAAGTACATATACTTTTGTTTACTATTACTACTACTACGGAGGTATATAGACTTTTTTTACTATCACTACTTCTGCAGAAGTACATATTCTTTTGTGTACTATTACTACTACTACGGAGGTATATAGACTTTTTTTACTATCACTACTACTGCAGAAGTACATATACTTTTGTTTACTATTACTACTACTACGGAGGTATATAGACTTTTTTTACTATCACTACTACTGCAGAAGTACATATACTTTTGTTTACTATAACTACTACTACGGAGGTATATAGACTTTTTTTACTATTACTACTACTACAGAAGTACATATACTTTTGTTTACTATTACTACTACTACGGAGGTATATAGACTTTTTTTTACTATTACTACTACTACAGAAGTACATATACTTTTGTTTACTATTACTACTACTACACGAGTATATAGACTTTTTTACTATTACTATTACTACAGAAGTACATATACTTTTGTTTACTATTACTACTACTACGGAGGTATATAGACTTTTTTTACTATTACTACTACTCCAGAAGTACATATACTTTTGTTTACTATTACTACTACTACGGAGGTATAAAGACTTTTTTTACTATCACTACTACTGCAGAAGTACATATACTTTTGTTTACTATTACTACTACTACGGATGTATATAGACTTTTTTTACTATTACTACTACTACAGAAGTACATATACTTTTGTTTACTATTACTACTACTACGGAGGTATATAGACTTTTTTTACTATTACTACTACTACAGAAGTACATATACTTTTGTTTACTATTACTACAACTTCGGATGTATATAGACTTTTTTTACTATTACTACTACTACAGAAGTACATATACTTTTGTTTACTATTACTTCTACAACGGAGGTATCTATACTTTATTTACTATTACTACTACTACCGAAGTACATATACTTTTGTTTACTATTACTACTACTACGGAGGTATATAGACTTTTTTTACTATTACTACTTCTACAGAATAACATATAATTTTGTTTACTATTACTACTACTACGGAGGTATACAGACTTTTTTTACTATTACTACTACTACAGAAGTACATATACTTTTGTATACTATTACTACTACTACGGAAGTATATATACTTTATTTACTATTACTACTACTACAGAAGTACATATACTTTTGTTTACTATTACTACTACTACGGAGGTATATAGACTTTTTTTACTATTACTACTACTACAGAAGTACATATACTTTTGTTTACTATTACTACTACTACAGAAGTACATATACTTTTGTTTACTATTACTACTACTACACGAGTATATAGACTTTTTTTACTATTACTACTACTACAGAAGTACATATACTTTTGTTTACTATTACTACTACTACGGAGGTATATATTCTTTATTTACTATAACTACTACTACAGAAGTACATATACTTTTGTTTACTATTACTACTACTACGGAGGTATATATACTTTATTTACTATTACTACTACTACAGAAGTACATATACTTTTGTTTACTATTACTACTATTACGGAGGTATATAGACTTTATTTACTATTACTACTACTACAGAAGTACATATACTTTTTTTTACTTTTACTACTACTACGGAGGTATATAGACTTTTTTTACTATTACTACTACTACAGAAGTACATATACTTTTGTTTACTATTACTACTACTACGGAGGTATATAGACTTTTTTTACTATCACTACTACTACAGAAGTACATATACTTTTGTTTACTATTACTACTACTACGGAGGTATATAGACTTTTTTTACTATTACTACTACTACGGAGGTATATAGACTTTTTTTACTATTACTACTCCTACAGAAGTACATATACTTTTGTTTACTATTACTAGTACTACAGAAGTACATATACTTTTGTTTACTATTACTACTACTACACGAGTATATAGACTTTTTTAACTATTACTACTACTACAGAAGTACATATCCTTTTGTTTACTATTACTACTACTACAGAAGTACATATACTTTTGTTTACTATTACTACTACTACACGAGTATATAGACTTTTTTACTATTACTACTACTACAGAAGTACATATACTTTTGTTTACTATTACTACTACTACGGAGGTATATAGACTTTTTTTACTATTACTACTACTACAGAAGTACATATACTTTTTTTTACTATTACTACTACTACGGAGGTATATATACTTTATTTACTATAACTACTACTACAGAAGTACATATACTTTTGTTTACTATTACTACTACTACGGAGGTATACAGACTTTTTTTACTATTACTACTACTACAGAAGTACATATACTTTTGTATACTATTACTACTACTACGGAAGTATATATACTTTATTTACTATTACTACTACTACAGAAGTACATATACTTTTGTTTACTATTACTACTACTACGGAGGTATATAGACTTTTTTTACTATTACTACTACTACAGAAGTACATAAACTTTTGTTTACTATTACTACTACTACAGAAGTACATATACTTTTGTTTACTATTACTACTACTACACGAGTATATAGACTTTTTTACTATTACTACTACTACAGAAGTACATATACTTTTGTTTACTATTACTACTACTACGGAGGTATATAGACTTTTTTTTACTATTACTACTACTAAAGAAGTACATATACTTTTGTTTACTATTACTACTACTACGGAGGTATATATACGTTATTTACTATAACTACTACTACAGAAGTACATATACTTTTGTTTACTATTACTACTACTACGGAGGTTTATATACTTTATTTACTATTACTACTACTACAGAAGTACATATACTTTTGTTTACTATTACTACTACTACGGAGGTATATAGACTTTTTTTACTATTACTACTACTACAGAAGTACATATACTTTTGTTTACTATTACTACTACTACGGAGGTATATAGACTTTTTTTACTATTACTACTACTACAGAAGTACATATACTTTTGTTTACTATTACTGCTACTACACGAGTATATAGACTTTTTTTACTACTACTACTACAGAAGTACATATACTTTTGTTTACTATTACTACTAATACACGAGTATATAGACTTTTTTTACTATTACTACTACTACAGAAGTACATATACTTTTGTTTACTATTACTACTACTACGGAGGTATATAGACTTTTTTTACTATTACTACTACTACAAAAGTACATATACTTTTGTTTACTATTACTACTACTACGGAGGTATATAGACTTTTTTTACTATTACTACT